>NC_087251.1:20543750-20847500 GCF_037042905.1 Lytechinus pictus
TAGTCCCAGTCATTGCATTTTATGCACATGTTACGTACATGTACTAGAGGCCTATATCTACTTTTGCTGCAGGACAGAATCTGCACATTTGATCTATTCCCTTTAAATTGAAATATCTCTGTCAATATTTGACACAAGTTATTTGATTTATTAACCATTATTCCTTTGTCATATAAGCTTTCCAACGTTACTTTGATTAGATACATTTTCCAATATAGTCTACCTTCAACCACATTATTTTTTATGAAAATTTCTTACCCACAACACTAAAAGAACTTGGGTAGGACAATTTTCCAGTAACTCAGGGCGCAGCACAACCATTTATCATGTTCTCTTTTTTTTTTTTGGGGGGGGGGAACACATGTCTCACTAGCTAGCACCAGGCCTTGATACAGACAGCGCCATCTATCATGTTTGAGCCTACAGTCAGTATAACAATGGCTGCGATGCCCACTGCAATGATCAAATTTTCAAACTTTAATAGTTTCATCGAGTCATTCTCTTTCTTTCGAGGTATGCTCGATATATACAATGTACCTCAATCATTGTACATTATCCAAGAGTTTTGGCAACCAATCGATTTCATTTCCGTAAAAAATACCGCCTATAATTTGCACTGACACTGCAGTGAATACTGTGTGTATGCCCACTACAATAGATTACGTGTAGCTACAATTGGGGAGGCAGCTGCGTGAATTTAATATTGGGTCTTCCAGATCCGGATAAGGGATTTATTGGTGCTGGTCCCAACTCCCAAAGTGTCAGGATATATATTATAAGAGAGGTCGGACTTTATATAGATCTAGCTAAGTCTATGCCTTCAATAATTTTTACAGAACAAACTACAAAGTTTGCACATCTTTCCCTCTAACATTACATTGCAATATCTCCATAAATATTTCAAACAATGCAATGTTTGTAAACCTTTGAAAATTAATAAAACATATCAAAAAATTAAAAAAAATATTTCAAACAATGAGTTGATTTAACACTATTATTTTTTTAAATTATTATTCACAAGCTCTCCAATGGTACCGGTACCAAAATTGTTGGGATTCCTTCATTTGTTCAGTCTTCAGATTTTCAAGAAGTCTCCATGATCGATCTCCTTAAATTCCACCAGGCACCAGCACCAGTTTGATATTGTTACTTAGTATGGCAAGTTCCCACAAGTCTGCGCAGTCCCCCTTGTCTCCACACACACTTATCTGTGTGATTCTTGTAAAAGAAGATACGCAACGAACACAGACTTTACATATGCAATGCATAGACAGATATTCATTAAAAAATCTGACTCAAAATGGTGGAAAAATAATGAATTTTGGGCATTTCATGTGACGGCCTCAAAATGCAGCCTTTCTCATCAAAATCCCTGAATTGTGTGCAAAGTGAATGGGTGCGCAGACATGGGGTACCATTTTTTTAATCTGAAAATGACTGCCCGAGGTTTTTTCCAAGAAAATCCTATAATTCTTTCAAATTTTTATGAGCTTTTTTGGTACAACTCATAATTTAATAACTTATTTATATAACATAAAAAGAAATTCATGTTCAATCTTAACTCAAATTGTTAGGTGCGCAGACTTGGGGACCACCATCATAGACCCCAAGTAAAAGATCTAGTCTGGTTTGTCAAAACTGTCTCAAAAATAATTTCAAAATTCGATCGAAAAGTAATTTCATCCATCCACAGCCTAGCCTAGCCCTAGAATAGATCTAGAACTTCCACTGCATTCAACTCGAAATGAGAATGAAGTAATTAATTAGTAGATTTATATAATATGATTACGCCTATATCATTATATCATAACTAATATGTTAACACTCCAGACACCTGGGGCCCGTTTCTCAACACCGTCATAAGTCTAACTTCTTGACTAAATCGGAGATAGTGAGCTACTTGTCCGCTAACCGTTTCACGAAGCCCTCTTTACCAAGATCGGGTACAACAACCTCAGTGTCATAACTTCTTTCTTAATGACGTAGTGGCATCACGTGGGTAGACTATGACATGCAAAAGCGCATAGAAATTTTAAAATTATAATCTTACGTAATCAATCATAGAGGTTGAAATTACATCACAAAACAAGTGGGTTAATGCATTCAATGATAATTGTAATACAAAGAAACTATGAAAACTATTGGTAAAACGCCACAAAACCATTCATTTTGAAATAGTAAAATGATTTAATCGATAAATATTCTACCACGTCAGGCCATCCATAACTGAACTCGTATTTGCTGTTTTCAGACCCCTATTAACAGTAGGATAAATTCTATCTCTAATTTATGCATATAATTTGTCAAATATCGTATGTTTCGGTATCAATGGTTAAAAATGTTTCGTTGAACTATATTTTGATGACGTTCGAAAACGTAAAAGACCGCATAATTATCATCATTTTACAAAGAAAACCGTTATGGTTTACTTTCTTAAACTATTAAAATTGGATATCCCGGGGGTACCCAATCTCAACGTCCACAAGTGATTTTTTAGTCATGAAATGAATTATTCATAATTTTATTTTCTCTGCAATTGAATGCTCAAGTCTTCATGGTCTAAGTATGTATGATGCATAATTCACCTGTGCTATTATTTTGAAAAGATTTATTTCCCAATTCATCACAATATTTGCAATTTTGTCATAATTTTTCTTTTTGAATATTATGCTATTTTGTGACTAAGGCTACGTCTCGTCTGCTCTTTCTACCGATAGTATCGATATCAAGGTATTCTAGTTAGGAAACCTTTCGAGAAACAGGTTTAGTAAGATTGGAACTAACTCCGTGGTTGTTGGATAAAGATATGACTAACTTGTCCATGTGTTGAGAAACGGGCCCCAGACCCTGCCGACGATTACCCTGTCCCTGCTGCGAGTGTGATTATTGACCGCATCAACGACCCTGAGTCTCTGAGAGCTTCCTGAGCTCCGGCGACCAACGGGGCAGGGCCAGGGGCGAAGGCGCTAGCTCTCCGAGGCCCAGGCAAATGATGCCATATCATGCACATGCGATGCCCTCGTTTTGTCGTTTAATAAACAAAGAAATAAAATATTTCATACAAAGAATCAGAAGTCATACATTACCGTCCTTTTCTGCCATGATGCAAGAAAAACTAATATTGTCTGCAAACAGTTAATCCGGCACCGGTACGTACCCTTCAAGACGACAGCTGCATTACCATCCGCCGCTTCCGCATATTCGGGATCCAGGATGCAATACCGTACGCTGCCCAATCGTCGCTCAGTTTACGTATTTTCCTTTATGTTTCATTCAATGAGCTACGATATGCTTACTTCCATATGTCATCTGAAAGCGAAAATACTGGAAAATCGTTTCATAGGATAATAATTATATGTCTTAGAAGCCCCGCTGCGTAATTCGCCGTTTTTGGCACCCCTTGCGCCTGCCCAATCGCCGCTCACCATTGCCCTAACTCCGCTCGCTTAGCGCGCGCATATATACATGGTGTTTCATAAGGCCTGATACTGTCTAACTCTTTTTTCTACCATTTTTTCTTGCACTTCTGAGTGAGAAAGTGTGTAATTTTGTTGTGATTAAATGTATTGTTTACAAGTTTTATAGTACCCGGTACTATACACTGTATAAAATGTTTCTTTCGCCAAGTGCAATTATTTTTAGGGCCTCAAAGTAACTTTTTGTTACTGATCTACGCCTATATATCGGTTTTTTTTATCCTCCAAACTTTATTCCGTATTTTTTATAAAATACATATTTTCAAAAAACCTTTCCCGACAAACTTTTAACTGATTTCAATTGTCTAATAATATGAATATGATTCTAATCCATTCATGAATTTTATGAGTATATTATTATTTATTTATTTATTTCGGAAATGAAAAGTATATGAAATTGGAACAATTAATGTAATACAACATTAACAGAGTATATATAGATTGAGCACCCACTGGGTCAAATAAATTACTGTTGTCAATAAAGACCATGACCCTAACCAGTGCTATAATAAGGGTGCTTACAAAAAATCGGAAGCGGATAAAAGAGTCAGCATGGACAAAAATGTTTAAAGAACAATATATATAATAGAATAACATGCTTGATATAGTTAAGTTAACTTAATTAACTTAAAATATCAATATTGATGAATTTACATTCTTATAAATAAAACGCTATAAAACTCTTTTAGCACATTCGCCATTCAAAGTAATAATTTTCGCCACTCATCCAACTTGAGTGCCCCCCCCCCCCTTTG
This sequence comes from Lytechinus pictus, assembly GCF_037042905.1. Classification (NCBI taxonomy): domain Eukaryota; kingdom Metazoa; phylum Echinodermata; class Echinoidea; order Temnopleuroida; family Toxopneustidae; genus Lytechinus; species Lytechinus pictus. The sequence continues at coordinate 20,547,982 of NC_087251.1, forward strand.
TCGTCCCTTCCGCTCATCGCCCCCAGATGCCATTGGCCATTGATTTCCATTATTATTTTTTTTTATTAGAAATAATTATTTGCATCCTCCTTCAGGTTCTAAATCAAATTTGTTGCTTTTACACTATCTTGACTCATTATTTATCAAGTATATGTATTCGTGTATCCCACTTTTTTGTTTACTCTTTACTTTTTCTTGTCGTATTGATATTTTATGGGACTCTCACTGCATAATTCTTTGGAGCCTTCAACCAACAAGCTTTGCTTTTACTTTTAGCTCCCTCATATCCACATCTCTCATTTTCTTTCTTTGTCATAATTTTAGAACCAATTACAAGAATACATTCTAGTACTTTTTTCTATTGTTATATACATTTCATATTTTTACGATGTTTATTTATGCTTATCTATGAAAACTTGTAGGCCTATTGTATGATTTTATTGTTTGTATTGAATTGTTGATTTTTTGAAAATGTGAAATGTTGATGTGCATAAACCTTGAACCCTGAACTCCGATAATATTTTTGGGGGGATTCCCTTATATTGACTTTCATTTTAAAAAAGCTCATCTTGAAAAACAACAATAAATATTTAATCACCTCGCTGGTTTAAGTTCATATTCGAACTTCCGTCAATAATAGGAGAGGGAAAAAGGCACTCAAGAAAATTCTATTTGTTCAAAATAAATTGGTCAATTTAAATCCTGTTCCGTTTTCAAACAAAACACAATTAAAAAAAGGAAATCTCCAGAAACATGACAAAGTTTCATCTATTCAAATCAATCAGGAAACTACTGACCGAGTTCAAAAAGTCTATATAGGCCCATTAGTGGGAGATTTTTTCTTATTTATTCATTTAAATTCTTTATTTTATTTAGATTTATAGATATGAATCAGATAGGCATGCAGATAATGCATATGGGCCTACCATAAAATATATGTATCATTAGGCTCATAAGTTATCACATATAGGCCTAATTACACATCTATTTCCATCATTCCAATTAAATTATCCCTAAATGTCATACTCTGAGTAAATCATATTGGTAATCATCAAAATATGAATACGCCACATAAAAAACCAGTATTACGATCGATAATAGCCTAGAAGACATGCCAGCCTGCCAGGGGCCGCGGAACCGGGGGAGGGGCTTCACCCCAGAACAAAAAAAAAACTATCCCTATATCTCTAAGTTGTTTGTACGTCGGTATTTAGTGATAAACATCGAAGTCTCATTTTTTAGCATTGATGACCCTACGATTCGTTATAGAGCAAGATAATTTTTGTAAAACTTTTTCCCAAACACTTTGGGCCGGGACAATGATTACAATTAAATCTCGAAATATTTCTGGTGAACAGTTACAAACTCTTTTGATCATCTTTCAACATTTCTGTAAACGTCAGCTTATCTGCCTGCTCCATGATAAATCGTTGACGACCGAGGGGCTTTTATTTGCCGTCACCCTCAGCTAAAGGGAGAGAGAGGGGGGGAGATAGAGAATAAATCATAGGAGAAGTGAGAGAGGAAAATGTAAAAGAGTATAAAGAAGAAAAAATGGCCGCGTCGCAAAAAAGACAACGGAAGAGGTATCAATCAAGGCCGGAATAGGAAAATAATGAAATGAAAAAAAAAAGATTAAGAGGAAGGAAAATAAAAGGAAGAAGACAAGACGAAAATGAGAGTTGGGGGACCGACAAATACCTGTCCCCTTCATTTAGAACAAAATAACTATTCAGCCTGCGCTTCGCACCCGCATTGCCCGTTTGTTTCATTATTCATGTCTTGTTTTCAAGTCATTCTCGGTTTGTAACATAAAACACAGAAGCGGATCTAGAGGGGGGGTTGGGGGGGTTGCAACCCCCCCCAAAAAAAAAAAAATCCGGGGACCATTTTTTTAAATCTTATCTTTTTTTTAAAACTTGTAATTTTATTTTAAAAGAGTGGTGTTTTAGATGCAAGAAAACGCCATTTTCACACACAGATTTTCAAAAATTTTCCCTACTGTGGGAGGGGGGACACCCCCCTCCCACACCCTCCCCCCTCGCTCGCTCCGCTCGCTTGGACTCGGTCGCTACGCTCCCTCGCATACCACCCCAACCCCCCCCTTTATAAAAAGCTGGATCCGCCCCTGAAACATCATTACAAAAGTGCTTAAAATGTTTCGTTTTTTCTCTGAATCAGGGGCGGAAATCTCTCCCAAAAAGTAGGGGGGGGGGCAAGGGGCTGGAAAATTTGACAAGCAAAAAATTATGAATTATGACCTGAAATAAATTCAGACATTCCTACATTGTTTACACTTAATTTTCATCTCATATTAAATTCACGAGTTGAATTAGTAGAGTAATCAGGCGTTACCATGGCAACATACCATTATCATGCATTCAAATGAACTTATATCCATGCAGAACACTCTGTTGTTTTCGATATTTAATTCAAACGAATTGGTCAAACCTATATAGATTTTGGCATTTTCATTGTCATTTTCCACCATTCATCTTTTCCCACCATAATGTTGATTTATGATGGCAATTCAATAAATGCCCCCAACGTCATTGGCCAAAGTTCCGTCATTGACTTTAAATTACCTTTGACCGTGGCATGACCTGAAACTCACTATAGGATTTTCACTGACTCCCTTATTTCGAAGTTTCATGATAGCTATAAAAACCTGTAGGCCTATTTCAAACTTATGATTACATTTCACAAACTTATCCTGTTTTAAGATTTCAATGTTTACGACGCCGCCCGCGCCGCGCGGCGCCGTCGGAAAAAGCGGCGCCCTGCATGTCTCTGCAGGCAATCAAGACAATTGTATTTTTCTGCGGGAAAGATAAGCCGTTACCATGGCAATGTATCTTTTGCAAATACTTTGATGACTTGATAGGCCTATATCTAGAAATTGAATTTGGAAGGCTTAAGAATGATAGATTGGACCATTTAAATTGACAGGGTAATGTGCCATATATATAGGATCAACTTTTTTAAAAAACATATTAATCAGTTGCCATGGCAACGGCGGAAGGAGGCATTTATGAAACTGGCAACAAGCGGATTCATGTTCAGCACCATCAAAATAGAGGAAATGACACAAAAAATCAGATTCTAAAGAAAAGTCTACTTGAAAAATTATGACAATTCCGTTTAGGCCCTATACTCTTACAATGATTATCATACACAATCAGGGTGAGCGGAGTTAGGGCAGGCTGCTATCTCAAGGTATGCCCTCGCTAATTCATTCACACAACAAATATTCATTCTAGAAAAAATTGTCATGACGACATATCAGGACCTCCCGCACCTACGACTCTCACATTTTCATTCATCATATAAGAATATAACATTTTTCACTGTTTTTAGGAGTTTTTAAAGTGATTGAAAAAAAACGTAATTTGGTGCAGTTGCGGTACAGTTGATCGAAGTTCAAACAGTTATCGGGTTACTTTACATTTAAAGCAGTATTTCACGATGATTTATTAAGGGATTGATTTTATTTTTCCACACTTTGTTTTTTCATGTAATGGTCTCCTCTTGGGTGCTTAATTATGCGAGTATACTAAACAATAAGGAATTTGGGACGAATTTAAAATGATAATCATAATAAGCAGCGTGCGCATCGCGCTTGTGAGGGTGAGCGAGAATTGGGCAGCGTACGGTACCGGTTTTTGTTTTCCGATGAAAAAAAAAATCCGGGGTCAAAATAGAAAGAAGTTATACTTGTAAGACTTTACTCACGACAAGACAACACCATTTTATTGATAATTTCATTTAAGTAGGCCTATTTCAAAAGCTAATTCTTCTTTGAGGAAAGATTCCCATGTTCTTTTAAATTAACTGTGGGATTAACTCCATCTGAACAGAAGCCTAACACACAGGGGCGGAAATCTCTCCCAAAAGGTAGGGGGGACAAGGGGCTGGAAAATTTGACAAGCAAAAAAAAGTTATCACCCCAAATTTAATGTCATTTCGACGAAAATAAATTTGACAAGCAAAAAAAAAAGAAGAAAAAAAAGGTTATCATCCCAAAAGTAAGGTCATCTCGTCCTAAAATACATGTTTTATTTCGATTTTGAATGATGTATTTCTTACCATCATAAAAGACCACAAATAGTAGGGGGACATTTGATATTGTGTCCCCCCCCCCCTATACTATTTTTAGTAGGGGGGACTCGTCCCCCCTGGGATTTCCGCCCATGCTAACACACCGTTTGTGTCTTCTTTATGCGACCCTAGCTTATTCTTTTTAAACTGCACTTAAAAACGACTGAGGGCACTAGAAAATGCTCGCTTAAGTTCGATCATCTCTCAATTTGAGATCCAAATAACAAATTTATATCAACTACTTTTTCAACCGCTCATATTTTATTCCCTTAAAAATACGTTCCGTATAATGCTTTTTCCAATCTAGTTAAAGTTTGATCGTGAATTGTAAGTATAAACATTGATTCGATATGATTACGAAAAGATGGATAACTATATATATAAGCCCTAGCATCTTCAATATAGCTCTTTATTTTGGGATCCTCTAAATCTTGAAATTCTGGTACAGTCAGTCTATATGGCTATCACGGCCCTGCCAGTTCGGATTGCCGCTCTACAAAAATTAAGGGTGCCTAGTTTTTCCTCTTTAATTTAATTGAAAATCAATTTATAAAACTGTAAAGGGTATTACATTTTTGGAATGGCAATGATGAGTTTGAGTTATAGATTTTCAAACGAATATTGGATTGGTTTGGGGGTGGTAGAAAGGGCACTTGCCCACCTCTCCATTTGGAGGATATATATCCGTCCTAGTATTTCTTCTTTTTGGGGAGAGGGTGGGGGCAATACGAGTTTTTGCCCCTCTCCCCATGTGCCCCTGGAGCCTAATCAATCGTTCAAAGACTTAAAGGTCAAGTCCACCCCAGAAAATTGCTGATTTGAATCGATAGAGAAAAAATAAACAAACATAACGCTGCAAATTTCATCGAAATCGGATGTAAAATAAGAATGTTATGATATTTTTAAGTTTCGCTTATTTTTCACAATACAGTTAAATGCACAACTCAGCGATATGCAAATGAGAGAGACGATGATGTCCATCACTCACTATTTCTTTTGTTTTTTTTTATCGTTGGAATAATACAATGTTTCCATTTTTACAGATTTGACAATAAGGACCAACTTAACTTAACCATAAACTGTTAAAATGATGGTAATTCCACATTTTCAGGGAGAAATAAAACTTCTTTTCACTTGACAAGGAGGAGAAAATTAGAATATTTCATATTTCATATGATAAAATACAAAAGAAAATAGTGAGTGGGTGACGTCATCAATCTGCCAATTTGCATACCGACCAGGATGTGCATATTACTGTTTTGTGAAATTAAGCGAAACTTTAAAATGTCATAACTTTCTTATTTTACATCAGATTTTGATGAAATTATCAGCGTTTTGCTTGTTGGATTTTCTCCTTTTTTTTTAAATCAACGTTTTGTTGGGGGTGGACTTGTCCTTTAACTAAACAATGAAGGTAATATTTTTGTCTCGCCTGTAATGGGACACTATAAATTTAGTGTATAGATGGTAGCCTCGAGTCTTTCGAATATGCCCCATGCCCCAGTAATATTAGGCCTATCTCATAACCCTGAGAAGTGGGGGTGCTGAAGCACCCCCAGATTTCCTTTGGAGGTGCTGCGTGTATTATTCTCCATGTAGGCAGCACCCCCTGGAATTATGGTAGGTGTTTAAAAAAAGAGGGAGAAATGTAACTAAAATGACCTATATATTTTGTAGTAAAACCCCCTCTTTTCTTGCTTGTCAAATTTACATCAGCAACCCGAGTAGAAACTAATTATTAGTATTCTTTATTCAGGTTCATGAAATAGAGGAGAGCATAAAAAATTTAATGATAATTGAATTTTTAAAGAGTGTATAAAAGTAAAAATAACCATGAAAACCAATAAGAATCCTCAAAATGACTAATTTTTAAGTCATTTTTTCCCAAAAATTGCAGTCCTTCGAAGTACCTATATAGCTTGGTGGAGAAATAAGGCTCTATCATTTTTCTTAAAACTTCGGTCTAAAGCCCAGACAAAGGATTACCCCCCCCCCCTCCCAATTGCGTACAGACGTGGGTTTTGGCGGCCAAGGACCACTCTAAAAGTTTCACGACCTAGAAAGAAGGAAACCAAAACAAAAAAGGAAAAGAAAAAGGGTGAAATATGAAGATAAATTATATTTTGAAATATCATGTCAAAATTTATCATAAAATAAGATATTGTATTAAAAGGTCAAATTTTTTGCTTCATCACTTTGCTCGCTCGCAGCTTGTTAAAACAAGTAAATTTGGCGCTTTATGCCAAGTCTGCCCCCCTAGAAATTTTAGACTCGTAAAGCCACTGGAATCCCCTTTTAAACTAAAAGAACGCATTCCTTCAAAGAGAACAATATTGTATCAGTCATCCCCCGACCATGAATATCGATCGAGACCCATGCTTATACTGTTTTATTGTTGATTTTAGCATTACCTTACATGGTTATGTGTATCAATTGACGAATAATATGTGTATTGACTAATTAATAATTCCTTATGTTATATTTACGTGATGATCGAGCACTCAGTCGCTTCGTTCCCAAGCGCAAATATAAGTAAATGTTTCTGAATTGATTATGGAATATACAAGTTCCTGATATTTAGGATACAAGTAGTGGTTGCAGAAACGTGAATTCAACAAGAGCGTGATATTGACAGTGGGGGAAATGTACTGAAATGCCAAAAGGAAAGAGAGTAAACTTTTATGTATACCGAAATCACTTATCAGACAGTCATGCTCCTGAGGATATTGCATGACAAAATTTCTGATATCTTGAGTCCAGTGGCGTAACTATGGGGGCACGTGCCCCCCCCCCCCCATCGGTTGGCAAAAAAGGAGAAAAAGGGGGAGAAAGAAAGAGAAACGTAGTGGAGGAAGAAGAAATTGTATTATATTATACATAATAAATGTTTTAATAACTTTATGAAACATAGGGCATATCATTCCTGGTGCTCGCATTGTCCGTTAAAGAGATAATCATGTTGTAACATCCCGCTTTCAAGTCAATATTCACCAAATATATTTCCTCGCACTTCGAGTTATTTTTGTTTTATGTAGTGACATATATTCATGACTAAAGTGATTGCCCCCTTTAAGGTCTGAATATAAAACATTTCCAATCCGTGCTTACGTTCGCATTAGTAGATTGGTGAGATATGTCTGCTCTTCATGAAAATTCCTACAAACAGTCCTTCCCTTTTCTTGTCTAAATGTCATATTTTCAGCTCGCGCTTCGCGCTCTCAATATTTGATTAGTTAGATATGTATCAAATTCATGATCACAATGACTACAAAAAGTGCTTCATGTGTTTAGGTGTAATTCTAACCAAATCAGCAATTGCTTGGCGCTCGTATTTAGAATACTATGGTGAGATGGATATGCTCTCCATGAATTCCTAAATAAAATAATCCTTAAAATGTCCTTGGTCGATATATACAAAATTTTCAGCTCGCGCCTCGCGCTCGCATTGTTTGTTTAGTGAGACGGGTACGTATCATGATGACAAATGCTTATATATAATGTCAATTTCTAAGGTCTCAATTTTAAAAAAAAATCAGCTCGCGCTTCGCGCTCGTATTTTTTTATTAGTGAGATACATATCCGTTCAATGGCACAGTCCTTAAAATGTCTCTATATGTCGGTACAGCTGACGATTGAGCGCGTTTCGCGAGCCAACTGAGTGACTCAACATTTTTGCTGGTGCCCCCCCCCCCACCATGCCGTGACCCACGGTACGCCCATGCTTGAGTCAATAAAAGCGTAATATAGAATTTAATTAATCAGACGTGAAAAACATACGATGCATTCTAAAGCGCTCGATCGTTTGCTCTGCGCGTAATGAGCAAAATGGATAATTCCAGTCCTTTGCAGTGAATTTTAACTCTCTATAAATTTGTTTTTAACTTTATTATCATTATCATTTAGGACTTATCCTACTATAAGAACGGAGCGTAATTTAATTCCTTCTTTTTTTCCTCCTCCAATTCTTCTTCTTTTAAAATCTCTTTTATATTTTGAAATAATTATTTTCCCCCGTAATAGAACATTTTAGATAAACAAAAATAAACATATGCCGGCGTGTTCACACGTCGTCTTTCTTTCAAAATTTTATGGAAATTCTTTGCATAAGCACTCAATGGGAAGCGCCTCCTATATGTAGCAAGCTTGGGGAGCGTTTTATTGATCTTTGAGCATGTTGAGTTTGTCATCACCAAACACGCACATTTCTGCAAATTCTAAACCCACCGTCATCTCAAATTAAAATCATCATTTTTTATATAGGTGATTCTCAAGGTTACAAAACACGGTGCAAGATTCAAAACATGAATATATGCAAAATCTTTTTTCCAGATAAATTCGAAAAAAACCTCTCATTTATGTGAGATCGATTGCCATTTATTTTACTTGAGAATGGGAGAAACATGATCCATCAAACAACACATTTATTGAATGAATATCGTTGTTGTTAGTCATCTTGTTTGATTATGCAGATGAATACCACCGAGAGACACCGAGTTATACAGTTATATTGATTTACTGGTTAATATTAACTCCAATATTCCAAATGTTTACAATCTGGGCTTGCCCCGAGGCTTATCTCCTAAAAGCTCTCCAAACTGTATTATAGCAGTCATGAATGAAGACCTAACAAACGGATGGTATAAAGTCTATTACAAACGTTAATAAGTAATCATGATTTTTATATCACATAGCATTTTGATGCTCTGAATTTCAGCAAATGCTAATAAGCGCCTAAGCGTGAACTTTGAGCCGCCAAAATAAGAGATAAGTTGGCTTCCATTTTACTTCAAGGAATTCATTCGGATTGAAGAATTTTGGTTAAAAATCTTTCCATCTCTTATTCAATATGTCTGGAAGTGTAAGAAAGCCTCCGAAGGATCAGATAGATCCAGTCGAGAGAAGAAAAGAAAGAGATTACAAGAAAGAAGCAGAGGAAGAAAATTTGTGGGAAAGCATAGTACAGCCAGCATTTGCGGAGTTTGCAGGAACCTTTTTTTACGCCTTCATGGTATGCCTGGCCGTTACAGCACAAGATGTACTGGAATATGCTATTGCAAGTGGTCTCGGAATAGCAGCACTTTGCATCAGTTTCGTCAATATCAGGTGATATAAAAATACATGTGAATGTGATAAAATATTGATAACATCGAAATAAATTGCATAGTAGTTACCGACGCAATTATCATTATTTCTGACGTAAATACGCATATACCCTTCTTTTGCAATTTTGACGATGTTTCCGGAATCTATTGTCGGATGTCTAAACAACTGATTTAATCATTAATATGGTTCGATTAACTATGTATTTTTATCAATTGGAACTTTGTTAAAAGGTACATGCCTACATGCAATAGTTACAATGTCAGTTCGGACCGTTAACTGTCTTGCGCCATTTAAATTAGCAAAGGTCATATCATTACATCCTGCAATGTTATTTCAAGAATCAGTCTAACCATCATTGCCTCTGTATATTATTGTCATAATTATATTGCATTTTGAACCTGAAGAAAGGATCAGATCCCAGATTATGAAGATCATCAAATTATTCAATTACATTGAATGCAACCTTTATCATATAACTCTTGTATTTGCGTTCACAGCTGGGGGCCCGGGTTCGATTCCCGGCAGAGACATTTTCGGCATCACTAAATTTTCCAAAGGGCAGGTAGCTCTGGGGAACCGTAAATTTAAGCTACGTCCACCATTTTTCTCTTCATTCATTTCTTTCATAACATGTTTAAATACAAAAGTTGCTAAAGCTGTTGAACATGTTTATATATATTCACACACACACACACACTCACACAAATATATATATATATATATATATATATAGCCACTCAATGAATCATATTATAAATATATCCTATACATAAGATAAATTTATGGAAAATATTCGGGTCTTGTCAGCAATATCCCGCCACAAGTATGCCGAAATGTCATTCTGACTGACTAGATCTGTTGACTATAACGAAATTTTCATTGTTACACTCACACTCACACACACACACTATCTCTGTCTATCGCCCTCGATCTTCCCGCCCTTCCTCTATTTTTTTTCTCTTTCTCATATTCTTAGATTTCCTTTTCCCTCCCTTCCGTGCTACTTTCTGCATTGGTTAGTCAAAACGCATTGTTTTTTTTTTGTTACTTGGCCGCATTTATTAATTGGTTCATCATGATGGGGATGCATGTCATAATTTAATACATGCGTCCCTAACATGATAAATATGTATGTGTTTTGCTGTTTCTTATGATGTAGAATTCGTGTAAATTGAGCTTTTTAATTTGATATTAAATGTATTCTTATGTAAATTTTTGTAAAGGGTTATGCAATTCGGCTTTTCAGTCGTATATATACCCTTGTTGCAATAAACCGTTTTAAATAAATAAATAAAAACATATACAAATACATTGCAGCGGTGCGGATCGAACTTAATACAACGCAAGTTAAATTTATATAGCGTTCATTTATGTATATATAGGTTATGTTTATATGTATTTACATTTGACAGGGCTCCCTTGAAAAGCTGGCCAATTGGCTTGAACGAGACAACCCTGTCTTTTAAAGAAAACGTGAATAAATAAATAATAAATAAACAAATAAATCAGAAGCCATAATCAGCGATAGTTCTCTATTTCACTTGTCCAAAATACAGTGGTGGTCACTTCAATCCTGCGATCAGTTTGGCAGCCTTCGTGTCTGGTGGGCTTCACATCGTCAATCTCTTATGCTATCTTCCTCTTCAGCTGGTAGGTGCCGTTCTTGGTGCAGCATTCGTAAAGGTAAGAATTGAAGCCTTTAATAATATTGATGTTCAAGAGCTCTGTTAGTCATTGTTCCGATGACACCAACTACTTTTGGCCCCATTAACCTCTGTCATATTCGATTTATGATTTTTCCAAAACTGACAGTTATATGAAGATGATGATAACGATTGCATCACGTATAGGTTCATACTTCGAGTGCTACTGATATTTCGGCGGCTATATTCTTCCTCTTCTTCCCCTCATTTCACCCTCTTCATTATACTCGTTGTCTTCTACCTCCAATAGTCTTCCTCTCTTTTTCTTTTATCTTCTTGTCTTTCTCTTCCTCCTTCTTTTCACCCTTATCTACCTCCGCTCTCCTCTTCTTCCTTCTTCTGTGCCTTTTTCCACCCGTTTCTCCTCCTTTCAAGCTTCTTCTCCTGTTCTCTTCCTCTCCTCCTCTACCATCTCATCATTTTTATAATTCTTTCTCTTCTTTTCTTTTTCTTCATTTTTGCCATTTGCCTCCTCTTCCTGCTTTTTTCTCATTCTTCCTCCTTCCCCTTCAGTGATAAGCCTGATATTTTGAGAATCACCCATGGAATATTCATGTACATATTAATAAACATATAGTTAAATAAAAGAAAAAAGGTAATTTCCGCTCCTCTATTTTCAAATTGGCTCTTTTATGCCCCTCTTTTTTAAATCTTGGGTCTACAACTGCATGAAGTATTATAAACAAATCATAGATTTAAACAATAAGTAAATGAAATGATTCTATAAATTAATAGGAAAAATATTTATATAAAATGGGGACAAGACAAAGCAAAATGGAGAAAGGTAGATGAATACTGTCCTTGCCACTGACTCTAAATTGTCTTACTGTTCTTCCAGGCCGCTCTCTATGAATCAACTTACGAGGAGATCAAGGGCGGAGCCTCTGTGTTCCGTGGCAACCATCTCGTCAATGGCTTCAACGACTGGATGAAGGTCAATAACTGGGATACCTCCCCATACCTTGCCATGATCACCGAGACCCTCCTTGCTACGATGGTTGTCATGGCATATCTCCAAGCCAACGTCGATGAGCGCCGGGCAGGCAAGAAGAAGGACCCGATGGTGTATGGCATAGCCATTGCTTCAGTGACAATTGCCTCGTAAGCATTCTCTGTCATTTCCTTTTATATCAATCAAAGTGTACAGCAATCCATATGTATAAAGTTAATTTATATTATTTTTCTCGATCTACATTACTCATATTGTCAAAGGAGTGTATTTTGACTATATCAGGGTGAACAAATTTTGACAGTCGAAAAACGGGACACTTTGAAGCCATACAGGATATTATATACAGGACCAAAATTTGGCAAGATCTTACAGCAGTCTCCAAGATCACTGAAATTTGTCATCTCTGTGGAATGGTTAAGAAAGGAAAGACCCCTCAAAGAACTCTGAAAGTCTGATGGATATTTCTTGTCTTACTGGTCTGAGATTAGTCCTATAAAGATCTTTCAATGGTCTTTCAGAGATCTTTTATGCAACAAGTGATCTTCCAAAATTCTTTCCATGGACTTTGCCTGGTCTTTCAATGATCTTTCGATGATCTCTCATGAGTCCTACAGTGAAATCTTGAGACTGCCGAAAGATCATGGAAAGACTAATCAGATCTTTGAAAGTTCATTGAAAGACCACTGACAGACTGCTGAAAGACCATCAAAAGACAATTTTCCTGTAAGACCGTTGAAAGACTGTTTTGAACCGTTTCAAAAAGTTTTGGGACACAAGAGGACCACGAAGACCATTAAAAGATCCATCAGGAATCGTGAAAGACCTCGGAGATCATTGAAAGTTCGTTGAAAGAACCTTGAAAGATCAAGCAAGATTCATGGTCTTACAGCAGTCTTTCAGAGGTCTTGCTCTCTGTGGAATGGGGGTTTCACTTGTGAGAAAAACAGGCCTTGTGGACGCTCGGCTTGGTGGAAAGACCCGATGTAACATGCTTTTAAAGAAAGAATCAAGTATAATTATCATCATTTACCAATGGCTTTAAAATAATTTCAGTATCAACGTCATTTCATAATCCCACGCCATTTTTGTTTCATTCAGATTCTACACAGCAGGAGGCGGCTTCAACCCTGCTGTGAGTTTTGGTAGCGCCATTGTTTCCGACACATGGGATGCCCATTACATCTACTGGGTTGGACCCATGGCTGGAGCAGCAATAGCTTCACTTTTCTTCAGGTAATTTAACCCATTGCTTCCCCAATTCGGGAGGGCCTGTTCAAAGCGTGATTGAAGGAGAAGGAAACCCTGGAGAAATATTGATTTTAATGAATAGAGAAATTGGTCATGAAATGAAAGAATTATGAAAGTTTCACCACAATCACAATGTAATGAGAAAGTTAGAAAATTCTGAAATTTCAATTTAGTTATAATGGTGATTCTGACAATGAAAATGTTTCTTCAAACTGACAGGTAGAAAAATAAAACTCTCCATACACTTTTTGCACAAAATTTAACCCACTTTCTCTCAAGGTACAGCTTGTCTCATTAGCCCAAGATACACAATGGGAAGATATATTTGACACTTCTCTTGAGTTCATTAAAAGACAAGCATCACCTCTATGACATGAGAGTTGTAAATTGGGATTTTTTAAACTTTCATAACTTCCTCATTTTGTAAAACTGATTTTGATGGAACTTTTTTTAATTGCTTGGAACTCTCTATTTTCTCTTTTCATTAAAATTGATATTTACCCACGGTTTCATTTTCCATTAAGAAACTTAAGAGATTCTCAAAGTCAGCTGGTAAATAAACAATTGAATGTTATCAAAAATAATCTTCAATTGAAAGAGAAGAGAGGTGCAAGTTATTAAAAAAAACATTTGATAAATGGCAAAGTATTGAATTTTGAAAATTCTTGATGTAAAATTTGAGGCAATATTCAAATGGAAATGTTGCATCATAATAATAACATTTAGAAGAGCGTTCTCATCATGTTTTGAACACAAAAACTTCAAAATTCCTCGGTAATAACAGAGTGATTTCTCTGCAAAACTAGTCATTTTTTAGCAATATTGTAAATTTGGTTAATATGAGGAATTTGACGAGTACACAGAGTATTGATGCTTCAAACTTCATATCTTTTTATGGAACTTATTTTTGAAAAAAAATAGTATCTATTTTTCTGCCAATGTCTCATGAAGTGGTTATAAGAGGCTTAAAATTTCTTGAAAAGTTGAGCATATACAAGATTAGATGATACTTTTGTTGGCCCTCTGAAAAGCACACAAAAATGAGATAAAACTGAAGTTTTTATATACAAAATTGAAAAATAATAGTCTTTATTAATTTTGCATGAAACTTGATATCTACGATTGATATCAAACATATTTGATATCTAAACACTGTTAGCATACACTGTGTAGTGCATGAGACATTCAAATAAACATTTTGTCTGATTTTTATTACATAAGATTTAATACCAAGGCTGTGAAAAGAGTCTTTGCCTGAACATATTGAGTACTGTCCCATTTCTGATAGCCATTTTTTCTTTACCATTATTGGGGGCAAATAATTACTAAGAAATAAAATCATGTAATTAATTTGCATAATCATCATCTAACCAACAGTCAGTATTAAAACAAAACTTACTGATTTTTTCCTCCTTCAGCCTCACTCCACTCGTTATTTTCAATGAGATGAAATTTTTAAAAGCAACATCAAAACGTTGTTTACCATGTAGGCCTACCCTTCATTTTCTAGAATCTAAAGGCCCCTGTGAAGAACTCACATAAATTATAGAATAGCAACCTTGGCAGTACCGCTAGACAATATTGATATACACTCAAATTGAGAATAGAATAAATTGACGTTTGGTACAAAATTATAAAATCTCATATATATTGTACCAAATTTGATATTGTAATGTTTTTAACAGTGCTGTAAAAGGTAATAGAAGTATCAAACCAACTCTCTTTAACTTGCACACCTGGTTTGTTAGCCTTGGCTCAAACATTTTTTTTTTAAAGATGGGTTATTGGCTTGTCATATTACAGCTAAATGCTAATCAAATATGCACTATTTGGCATCAAGGGGCTGCTTTGTTGGTTTATTTAAAGTACCTATGAAGAAGCGCACATATGGTGTGCTACATGTATCTTGGAATTATCCCCATCCCCCCCAAAAAAATGACTCGTCTTGCTGCACACAAAAATACCTACAATGTATTCAACTCTAATATTTCAGCTGTTTTTTTTTCTTCATATTTTTATTGTCAAATCATCAGTCCTTTGAAATTGACAATATTTTTTTATATTTTTCTAAATATGATGAAAAGAAACTTAAAACTTGTTAATGACTATTTTCACCTTTCTCACAACTTGAGTACCCTTTTATCTCCAGATTTGTTTCCCAATATCTTTTGACAATTTCTTTTGATTTCTTTTTCTTGTATCATCTTGTAGGATCTTGCTTGGAGATGAAGATCATCGTTTGCTGTGCTAGGTTGCCCAAAGACACACTGGCCCATATTCTGAACTCAAGTCTAATTCAAACTCTGGCCTAAAGTTGTGGTTTAACTATGGATAGCCAATTGCACCATTAATCTCTAGCATTAGAGGTTCACTTTATCAGCACATTTACTGCTCGATCCATTCATAACTGTCTGTGTATAATAACAAATAAAGTTTTCTTCACCATTGAGGCATAAGACAGACAACATGACAAACAAACAAAGTAAACAACATTATTGACATGTTTGGCTTCCCATAATTTTTGAAGAATTAGACCATGGCCTAAGATAAACTGGACCTTGGAATATGGGCCATAGAGATCACATTTGTAAGCAAGATATCTCTAGGGAAATAAAGTAAAATGGACTACATTAAAAAGAAAACTTATACCAATAGCTTTTGCATCACATATTAATGATGACAATTCAAAGTCGTGAGATATACTTGAATAAAACATGGATGCATATTTAAAAGTAAGTGTTTGAATGTGACACTTGGTGGTGTTGGTAAAAATTATTGGAGCATACAATAAATGAGAACTAAAATATATTAAACAAGATAAATCCAAATACTGGAAAATAAGGTTAGCAACATTAGAAATGTAATATTATTTATATGATAAGGTATTGTACAATGAGCCCAAATTGATGTATAAACTGTTTGTTTTTTCTTAAAGTTTCCATTCATAAATTCATGAGTGCTCCAAGCTTACTTCAGCTTCTT
Source organism: Lytechinus pictus (assembly GCF_037042905.1). NCBI lineage: Eukaryota > Metazoa > Echinodermata > Echinoidea > Temnopleuroida > Toxopneustidae > Lytechinus > Lytechinus pictus. The sequence continues at coordinate 20,564,068 of NC_087251.1, forward strand.
TGTATTACGTAGAAATTGTTATAACATGGAATATAAGAATTCAAATCACATAGTTTTAAAGTGTCTTGGACATCAATACATTCTAAACTCTAATTAATACCTATAGGCAAAGTATGTAATGTAATATATTATGTAAAGAATAAGCAAGGTTTGTGAATAGCTTGATCCAATCTATGCTTTTGATATTAGTTTGTTCATTTCCTTTATTATTCTAGCTTGCCTTGCCTTTTGTAAGAAAATCTAATACAGTGTAAATTAATTGCTAGTCAAAACTCAGTACTGTATGAGCAAAGCATTGGAGAACTTAGCCAAACCGAGATTGCTAAATTATATAATGTAAAGCAATCATTCAGATAAAAAAAAATAAAGAAAAATTATTTTATTTGTTCTAATTACTAATTTCTTTTTAAATATCTGCTATCTGCTTATCAAATCTTAGGAAAATTTTGCAAAGTATTAATCAAAATGAAATACAACAGAATTGAAAAAAAAAGTACTTTAACTCAAATTGTTTGAATCTCAGTATATTTCTGTAACATAGTTGTAAACCTGATACTGTATCATTTTCTACATTAAAGCTTGTACATGTACATAGTAGCATCTTCTGTGTCTGACCTCAATTGTTGATGTCTGTATGTGTCCTCTTTGATGAGTCATCTAATTCAGGTGGCCAATCTACATGCACAGCCTGGGGGTAAAAAATACAGAATGAGATTAGAGGAAAATGATATCATTAGCCATGAAACCAATATTTTGGGATACACAAAATAATCATATAACAATGACCAACAAACTGCATTGATTTCATCTGCTTAACCTACAAACTATAATTATCTATTTACATTGCTGAGGTATGAATAATATCGAAGAGATATTTTGAGGAAATTAAAAACAACATAACTCTAGACAGTTTTATTTGGTCTTGAATCTACTTGAAAACATGAAATTTGCTTCAAATTTGCTGCAAATTTCTCCCCCACCCCCATCTTTTGATCTTGAAGTGTCAATTTGTACCTCAAAGCATACATAAAATACAATATTTACCAACTTAAAATGGAATAATGATACTCTATTTCTGGATGGTGATGAATATTTGAATGCCCCAGGCCTATTAAATAATCTGAAATGTTTGACAGTTCTAGAGACAGATAAGATAAATGGTGATAAATGATGACATATTTAATTACTGATCAATAAACAGATTTGCGCCATTTCTCAAAAAACCTGCAAGGGAGGGGAAGTACTACCTAATATTTTATCTACATCATATCGTAAATAAAAAATGCAATATAGAATCTCTATGTAGAGGTAAATGAACTTACTGTGACATCCAGCTCTGTGATATCAGCATCTGTATTGAGAATCGTTCCTACATTAGGCTGAGTTCTGCCAAGGTCACCATGTACAAACTCCTTGATGTATCTAATGATCCTCATTAAGGATAATACAATGTAAGGTTACTTTGAATATCAGTGGTATGAAGTTGGTAAAATACAAATGAATTATTGGTTAATCACAACAAAATCATTTTTACGAAAGATGAATTGCCCCCAACAGAATGATGCTTTGACACTGAAATACAAGTCATAAATTGACATTTATACAACAATCTGCATTTTGAATAAAAGTAATATTTTGACATTTTAACACATTACAGCTAAAAAGATACAGTCCGATTTGCAACAGATTTCAGGATCTTATATATTTGCTGATATGTGTATGCTCCAACATCTTTGTTCTTTTGACTAATTCTTCTTGAAGGCAAACTTTCTTGTACATTATTTCTTTCAACATCAGCATCTTAATAAACTTCCTTTTTGAAAACAGTTTTTAAAGCTATAAATTAAAACAAGAAATGAACACATGAAGATTCTTTTTTTTTAATCGACTCTTTTATGTACTGCTACTTCAAGTCTAAAAATACATAAAAATAACCATAATAGGTTAAAGTGGAAGAAATTCTTTGAAGATCAAAGTTTGTCTCTGCTGAGACTAGGTAAATCACTTCTTTAGTTCTTGCTTTCCCACACCAGGAATGGCTCAAAGAAATATAAATTCCTTGAAAATAAACAACATTTTAAATATTGTCACCTTTCTCATGAACCATTCCAAGGGGTACAAGAACACATATTGACATGAATGCATTTCAAGTCTGTTTTAGAGGGTTAAAAATATGTGTAAATTCTTTTTTTTTATATACAACAATACATTGTCTAAGGAATCAAATGAGATCAATGTAGACTGAACTTTGTGGAATTATAGATATTTAAAAGTCTATCATCATTATCATCAAGTTCAATCAGCATTTTCCCTCTTACAAAGGTTTATCAAGAAAAAATCTATCTGGGGTGATGTTTTTTATGAAATTTGGTCTCTTGTGACAATATGTTACCAACAAATAAATCTCTCTTAATCAAAGTACATTGTCTAAGGAATCAAATGAGATCAATGTAGACTGAACTTTGTGGAATTATAGACATTTAAAAGTCTATCACCATCATCATCAAGGTCAATCAGAATTTTCCCTCTTATAAAAGTTTATCAAGAAAAAAAATCTACAAACATAGACTGAAGTAGACTTATTACTTGGTTCTACATTCAAAAGGATACGTTCCTGCTTGTGTACATAAAAACAGTTTAAAGTTGAGGTCATCTATTCTCTCTGTTGTCATGGAATGAACAGAACGTTCCCTAGTGGCAAGGGGGCGCCTATGAAGAACTCTGATTGGTGTTTTCTGCTTCAAAACTATTTCCTGAAAATAAAAATCCAGTAAAACTTCCACTGAAAACATCGCAAATGTAATCCCTTTTCAGAGCATTCATAAATCACTCTTTCCAAACTAGGGTCCCACATTTTTAAATTCCTAGATTTCCTATGCCTCTGTACAAGTTTCTACAGTAGAACAACAATTATTTCTAAGTGATATGACTCATCATTCACATGAGACCCTAATTTGAAATTCTGTAAAATTTGTATGAATTTCAAGCACATGGGGCAGGTCCACATGAATAATTGCCAACTCAGTGTAAAATCATCTCGAACATTTCTGTATACTTCCCAGAAGAACTTCCCTGAATATCCCAGAACTTCTTCACCAAAATGAGCCCTGTTTTCATATACTGTACATAAATAAAATAAAAGGGTGATTTTATTTCAATACTCTTTCCCTGTAAACTTCTTTAAAAAAATTGAATTAGATTTGTATATTACCTGATCAGTATTTAATTTGTCCAGATTTTCTTGGCTTACTGGTGCTGCTACCCTAACTAAGGCCATGTATGACTTCTTCTTTTCAGTCTCTCCCTCTTTTAATTTCATTGTTGCATCTCTGTTGGTAAAGGATTGAGAAGAACATGGTATATTAGAAACAATGAATTGCGACTACTTGGCATAATTTACCTGTCTTTGGGTACCTTGCACGAATACTGACTGCACTGTCACCATATTTATGGAATGTAATCGGTAATCAAACTATTACAACATATATTTCATTTTCCAAAAATGTAATAAGTCTAGGAGCTGATTATATCCACTTACTCTTGCTATTTAGACTGCATAATGGTTTAGGAAGAAATTGTGTTTGCTCTTGAATATGAATCAGTCTGTGCTGACCAAAGATCAACATGTATTTAGCTTCAAAAGGTTTGATAAAATATGGTGTTAAGAGCAGTGATAGTTATCAATGAATATGATTAATCATGCAAGTGCTATAATGTTTGACTTACTTGCCGACAATCTGAAGATCCCTCACCCCAACATCTGATGTCCTTTTATTAATCTCCTACAGCAAGCACAGAGGAACAAAACAATGTATTAATAATTTCTCAAATGAAACTACTCTGAAAAAAGAGTGATTATTCATGAGTGACTGGTATAAAAATGTCATATCCATCAATCAACACTACTTATTGTGTTGGTCAGGGAAGCTAAAATTCCGCAGCGAATCACCCTATCAAAGAGCATGTGCACAGAGCAAAAAATCTGAAGAATTTAGGTACATGTACATTTTCGTCCATATTAAAAACTGAAATCTATTAGTCTTTGTGTATACCTTGGCTGCTCAAAATGATACTGTGACCACACATACTGGCAAATTCTGATAGAAAATATATCTGTTTCATTAAATGACTAACAAAAATGTATTTCCTTGAAGAACATATAGAGGCAGCCCATCATGTTAAGTGGCTTTGGTGTAAGTTTTCTACATCCCTAATGATTGTAGAGAGAAATAGAAGACTTTAAATAAAACAGATGCTGAGTTTGATTGTTGAAATTAACGGATACAGCAAAAGTGCCTCTAATTCGGGGTATTTTCCCTTCTTAATTCCCCATTGTTTAGTCTGTGTTGAAATGGGAAAATCTGGGGGCCGTAACACAAAGCTTAGCAATGATCGTAGAAATTTTTTCTACGATTGACTGCAATGACTACAATGTACAATCAATTGTGAAAATCAAACATACGATCAATCACTAACCTTTGTGTTACGGGACCCAGAAGAGAAAACAAGCTGAATGGGATTCCTGAGAAATGACATGGTCAAATGTGTGTCTAAGATTGAAGATATGGAAATGAAATACATAATATTAACCCACCTCCTGGAGACCTTTGCATTCTTCTACACAGACAATATTCTTACGTGGGTTGACAACCTCTACCACAAACGGCCTCCCTGTAAAATTAGAAAATAATATATACAAATTGCATCATCTTGTGAATTAAAATGAATTCGAGTGCAATGAAATGCCCCCTGACACTATAATATGTATCACACATTTTTCTAATTATTCAAACAATACAGATAAAAAAATTTCAGCATCTCTTGTCCTACACAGTATTCATTAAGTTTAATTTAATTGTGGCTTTGAGAATTTCAAAGTCTTAACAAATCGTAAATATTGAAATTAATTGTGAATTAATTGTCAATTGCAAAAGGCAACCACAGCATTAAATAAAATAGATACACATTTCACCAACTCACCACTTTTAAAAGAAAGAAAATGTGGGAATGACTATAAGATTGCATTAAAGATACTGAAACCCATTCTATTACATGTATTACATCTGTAATTAACATAAAGTATAATTTTCAAACTCACCTTTGCCTAATGTCCTTACATCAACATCCTCTCTACCAGATGAAGCAAACCGATAATCTGGACGATAAAATAAATCCATAATTAGGACTCAAGTACTAGGAGCTGTAAATAGATTGGGAGCATTCTCTTACCTGTTCCATAAATATCATTTCAGAATGCCCAAGCGTAAAGCCTTTCTGGAAACGTATTGTGTATTTGATTAATTCAATGTTTAAAGAAAAAATTATATTAAACGAAAAATTATTAATAGTTGGTTTTGATTTCACACATGAAAAAGGAACAGATATAAATACAGTCCTTGTGTATGCTAAATATGCAATCTATTTGATGTATATGATTAATTATTTTCAAGGTAAACCATACAACAGTTATTCTATATGGCATGTGTTTAAATATGAAATTCTTTTAGACAACATCTCAGATGTTGTCTCTAAGACCCTGGATGTTAATACATGTTGGCAATTGAATGAATAAAGAACCTCTGACACGAGGAAAAAAATATATATCATTGATTAAAAAAGAATTCACATGATATATACAAGACGGGAGTCAGTATAAACATGCCTTCCCACATCAAACTTTTGCATAGTGTCACAGCCTCGCATTTACCCTACATCAAAATAATTAGCAATTGCGCTTATTAGCATCAGTTTCAGAGCTGCTCTGCAGCTGCTTTCAGACAGACAGTCAAGCAGCAACTTTGAATCAGCACTGCATCAAAACCATGTAGGCTTGTTTACAAGCTTGTGAACATAGCCATTAAGGCTTGCGCTTATCATTCTCGGACATGGAGGTCATGATGTGTTTTGGATTATAAAAGATTGTTGTATGGAGTAACTTGATCAAGTATGAATACACCATGGCAATTTAATGCAGCGTTTTATTGCTCACGACGAATGTGTTTGATGCAGGCTTCTTGTGGGATGATCACTCCACAGCAGTCTCGCACCGAGTTTGAAATCCAGTACAATTGCAGTATTAAAAAAATTAAAAGAAAAAAAAAATCACCATTGCAACAAACAAAAAATGTTTATTGAATGTTTTTATTGAAGGATTTAACTAACCTGCTGCTCTCAATGCTTCTTGAATTGGTTCACATATATGCTCCTCTACAGAAGATTCTGTCTTCCTTTCACCCTCTAGAATCCATGGGGTTTGTGATAGGTGTCGAGAATGTTTGGTGTAACGACCTGTATAAGTTTAAAATGTATTTAATGTAGTTATTTGTGGTGTTAGCAATTAGCATGGTGTTTATAGCATGGTGCTCAAAGTCACTTTGACAAAAATCCATAACACTGCTTTAGCAAAAATCCTTCTCAGTATTCTTCACAGTAGCTTTCCCAAATTTCCCACAGTCTTGTCTATACTAATATTAAGGATTAGAAAAGAAAAGATGCTCTGTAGGATTTCCAATTGAAAATCATGGCTCACTCATGATATCGCGTACGACGTGCGCGCATCCACATATAGCGTCAAAAAGGGTCTGTTTTCAGCCCTTCTACATGAAGAGTTGCCTGTACTTTTAGCTTTGCTATCTCCAACTTGCAACAAATTCACCCATACAGATGTATCAAACCAGTGGCAATTATTTCACGAGCTCTACAACAAGCACCTTCTTCCCGTACTTGGTCCTCATGTGGGCCAAGCATCTGATGGAGATTCACAAAACGAAAGCTTATGGTACAAAGAGCCCTGACCAGTACTCAATAGACCATCCTAATTTTGGAATTTCCGCCTCTCTCAAACATGAGCAAGGGATGCCTCAAGTCTACAATCTCATGGAACAAGACTTCATTCACAATGCCAAGAAGCTTGTATCCTCCGTCCGAAATGGGAGCTCGATGCAGGAGGAAATACGATTCATATGTCACACTTGGAGCTACTTCTCGCAAAATGTAATCAAGCAAAGCATGGGCTCAGGGAAGAACGGCAAAACTTGGAGTCAGTACAGCGGCTTGCCTTTCCCAGGGTACGTGAGTCATTACAAACCCTTCAAACTCATGGTCAAAAGCCAGTAAATCCATTATATTGGGTCCAAAACTTACATAGAACTTGTTTGGCCCTAAATATTCTATTCATACTCGACCACTCTTCAAGAGAGAATAATAAATGCGGCATATGTTGCAAATTTCCTATGGTTGTGGAGGAATTGGATTGTAGCGATACCAGGATTAACATTGGCAACCAATTTGATTTTAAGAGAAACGTACACAGACATTGTACTGAGCTGCCATTTCATTGTCCTCATCAAGGCAACCAGAGACTTTACACCAAGACAACGCATCATGCCCCATCGGACTGGCTCTGACACGTGTGAAGATTACTTCAGTGAAAACGGGTCCTTTGTCATAAACAAGCACACATCCATGTTTGGAGACATGGTAAATAATCTGGGCGCTATGAACCGACTCCAAGAAATAAGCAGTGATCCAGATGGTCCTGTTATCAAGAAATCCGATGTTAAACAGGATAAAATATGGTACAAAGACAACGTAAAACCAGATAAGGGACCAGACATGAAAAACTACCTTTCAGAAAAGCCAGTGAATCCATTGGGTACAATAGCTTAACTAGAACTTGTTTGGTGGTATATAGAAATATTCTATTCATACTCGGCCACTCTTCAGGAGAGAATAATAAATGCGGTGGTATCTGCTTGGCAAAGAGGCTACGAATAGGCACAAGTAAAGGCACTACAACTGGGTACAGAGTTTATTTTTGCATACAAATATATCCTAGTTCTATTAATATCATTTAATAACTTACTTGATCATTGGCATGATAACCAGTGTTTAACCACATAAAAGGCAGTATTTTTAATGTTTCATTTTGTTAAATGTTCACTTTCCCATGTGTTGATGTTATTCATAAATAATTGAACTTGTTTTATATAAATATATATCTTTTTTATGATATGAAAATGTAGTAGGCTACTCCCACAGTCAAAGTCTGATTTGAATGTGCATACTGTTACCCTGATTATGTAATAAATAATTTGTTTGCATGTGTAGCCATTCATGCAAGATTGCCATTATCAAGATTTTCCATAGAATTTGTTTGAAAATATATATACATGTATATTGTTAAATTCTATTTTGGTTTTAAATTCAGATTTTTTTATTTTGATTGTTTTTTAATGATGGTTTTATCACTTTGAACACTTTAAACAAGTTGACAGACCAGTATTTTAATGGAGCGAAATAGCCCAGTTCAGTAAGGATTAAATGATAAAGATTATCAGTGACTTACCAGCAAGGAAAACTGATTCATGAAGACATTCAATGGAGTATGAAGATCCACTCTGAGGGATGACTGGAGGATGAGGAAGCAATCTAGTGATATACAATATGAAATGTACATTATCATATGGGTGTGTCATCAAGTACAATCATGTATAACTTTATGAAATAACTTCAATATCACGGCCCAAAATGTGAGCACATAGCCTTTTCTTCAAAGTATAGCCTATAGGTATATCTGTAATTGCTATAATTTCATTTACATTCTGGTAAATAATGTGCTTTTTATTTAAAAAAAATATATATATATATATTAGCATGAATTAACATCTGAATATTTAAAATTTTATTTTATCAAATTGAAAATGAGTATGAGTAAAGACTCACTTGGCTTGCTATATTCTGGTCATTTGTTAAAGTCATGCATAACATTACAACAGACTGAGATTTACATTATTTTCTGATGATTTTACAATAAATCACATCATTTTATGGCAAAATTTCAAGTCTGTATCTTATCTCAATTTTCTCTTCTGATTAAATATGATTGAGTATCACATGTGGCTTGTCATACGTAAGTCATCAATAAACTCACAAATGACTTTATGAAAAGCCCTTCTGACCTGAAATGTTGAAAAATACAATAGATTTTTCAAATTAAATTGCTAAATGTATGTGTTTGGTTTGCCAATGGTTTGCCAAAAACTTATTGCATTACTGGGACTATACAATAATACATCTTCTTTTACCTCTTGAGATGCCTACTAGTCAGCCCTCGAAGTGCACTTCCAATCAGCTGTTTAGTAGGCCCTTCTTTCTTCTTGTGAGAATTCTTCCAAAACTTTTCAAAATGGAGAGAAAAGAGAGAGACATATGGACATGAAATTACATTGCACCACACTTTACCACGGCTGCAACAATAATTATCAAGTATGTATCCTGGACTTTAGCTGATAAAACTATAAATGAACAAGGAGACATACGTACAGCATATACTATGGGACAAAAATAGTATACAATGTGTTTTTATGTAAACCGAAATATATTATCTTTGTTAGTGTAGAGCTGTAGTGTGAACAGGGTTTTATAGATGTGTTCTTCATTATTCTTGATCATCCTCTCTTCTCTTTGTTAGTCGTCAAAATTCCATCTTTTCTTCCATCACCTTCTTTACATTCCTTTCAACATGCCAGATTCACTCTTCCATCCCTTTCTTTTGTTCATGCTCATGTTCACTCATACTTGACTCTTGCTAAGTTCTTATTCTCTGATTGGTTCTCTCCCTCTGACTTAGGTTAATTAATATTCATTAGCAGCTATTCATTTGCCATGTATATTCATGTATTTCTTTTATTTGCTATCTTTGATATTTGAATATTCATTATTTACCTTTGTTATATATAAATCATGCATGTTAATATTTTATGCCAAATAGACCCCTGAGGTTTAAAGTTATTCAGCCCAGGGCAGTTCATCACAGGCAATCATTGAGTGAGGTTGTCTCATGTCTCTGTAAGTTTTTAGAACCACGCCCTTTACCGCTCTGGCCACTCTACATTAGTATCATCAGTGTGCCCATTTTGTATATTAGTTTTCATTATTTCACAGAGATTAGGTTCATGTAAACTTACTCCATCTACAATAAAATGGGAAAAGTTAATCTTTGTTATAAAGACTCCTTCTGATATTATTGCTTGTTGCAAATAGTCAAGTTTAGGTTTCATATCAGTAGATTTCCCTCTCAGAAAGTAACTGAACCAACCCTGACATAAGCTTACCTTTTGTCTTTTGTGAGCTGGTTCTTTATCTGTTACCTCATCATATCTGGTAAAAACAACAAAATTATATTAGAATAAAGGTGTTTTCACAGTTGCCATAAAAATCATTTTTCTTTACAGATACAGTACTGGCCATATACACGAGAAGAATGTTGGAGACCACCGTTTACACAGCAAGAATTTCACTAAAATGGCATCAAAGTCCATGATTTTTTTTAAGTTGAATTCTTCTGTTGCTATTAGAGAAAATATCTTTGGAATATTTTGAATATCCTTGGAATTGCAATTAAGAAAAGATTCTTCAGACATCATAATTACAGAATTTGATTGGGTTTATAATTCTTTCTCTTCTTTAACATGTGCTTAGTCAACATGAAGTCACTTGTCTTTGATTTCGAATAATAAAGGGTCATACTCTTGACATCAACAATCATTCCTCTAATTTTGGTAGAAATAAGAAAAAATCCTCTTCTTAGTAGTCAATATTGCTGGTTCTAATGATCCTGACACATGATATGAGTATAAACACTAACATTTCATATTCCTCCATTGACATTTACATTCTAAGTAAGTAGTGTAAGTGGAAAACAAGTGGAGCGCCTCTGGCTGTCTCACCTGCATCGCGCGATTCAATATAGCAGTAGTGCTGACTTTGAAAACTACTATAAAATAATTATTAAAAAAAACACCATTCATATACCAAGAAAATACTAGTTCATTGACAATAAATGACATTTGACCTTGATCATGCGACCTAAGACTTGTCAGTGATACTTGATTACCCCTATATCCACATTTTATAAACTATACATGTATGTTTAAACTTTGAAAGTTATGACAGCAATCTAATAATTACCTCAAAAATGGCCAAAGTTCAATGACCTTAAATGACCTTTGACTTTAGTCATGTGACCTGAAACTCGCACGAGATGTTCAGTGATACTTTATTACTCTTATGTCCAAGTTCTATTAGGTAGACCAATACACTTTACAGAGTTATGTTGTTAATTCAACAAATACCCCCACCATGGCCAAAGTTCATTGACCTTAAATGACCTTTGACCTTGATCATGTAACCTGAAACTCGCACAGGATGTTTAGTGATACTTTATTACTCATATGTCCAAGTTTCATGAATCAGATCCATAAACTTTTAAAGTTTGATGGTAATTCAACAGATACCCCCAACATGGCCAAAGTTCATTGACCTTTGACCTTGGTCATGTGACCTGATATTCGCACAGGATGTTTAGTGATACTTGATTACTCTTATGTCCAAGTTTTATGAACTAGACCAATACACTTTCCAAGTAATGATGGTAATTCAACAAATACCCCCAACTTGGCCAAAGTTCATTAACCCTAAATGACCTTTGACCTTGGTCATGTGACTTGAATTTCCAGTAGGATGTTCAGTAATACTTGATTAACCTTGTGTCTAAGTTTCATAAACTTGGTCCATATATTTTCTAAGTTATGATGATATTTCAAAAACTTAATCTTAGGTTATGATTTTGATGTTGATTCCCCCTTCATGGTCTAAGTTCATTGACCCCAAATGACCATTGACCTTGGTCATGTGACCTGAAACTCAGGCAGAATATTCAGTAATACTTGATTAAGCTTATGTCTAAGTTTCATGAACTATGTCCATACACTTTCTAAGTTATGATGTCGTTTCAAAAACTTAACCTTCGGTTAAGATTTGGTGTTGACGCCGCCGCCGTCGGAAAAGCGGCACCTATAGTCTCACTCTGCTATGCAGGTGAGACAAAAACCTGGTTAGACCTCCGGTGACACGACATTTGCTCCTGCGACAATTGCTCCGGGCTTAATATTTCAGAAGGCATAGGATTAGAGTTAGGATTGTGATAGAGTTTTTGGTTCAGAATATTGTAATGATTACGAATAGGGTTTATTTAGTTTTGGAAGTTAGGTTTTATGTTTTGCTTATTGTGTAGATTTTCCATCGGAGCAATTGTCGCCGGAGCAAATGTCATGGAACCAGACCTCCATACTATATAATGATGACTTAAAAGACCAAAACACCTATAACCTTATAACAAATAGTTCACCTAAGATAGAGAGTTTTTCACTCCGTTCAGTTAATTTACCTTCTATATTTGTTATAAAATGTCATTGAACTGTCTATATTGTTTTGAATATGTACTATTACTTCGATTATATTGTTTATTTTGTTGAACGGAAATAAATAAATCTAAATCTAATTTAAAAACAATGATTCTGTAATGCTAGGAATTAAGTGTGTTGAATCTTGCTACTCACAATGTGTCTACTTCTCCTTGTGTTTCCTGATGTTCAAAACTCAAGCCAACCTCAAATGAGCTCTACAAGGAAGGGGTTATAAATCAAAGCAAATTAGTTACAAATGGTCATAGTGAAAACAAGAGTGTCGCTAAGGCGAGCACATAATACGCCCGCCTGTAACATGGAAAATGGAGTTATTGGTCAAGCAAGAAAAGTGGAAGGTGGCAACTTCACCTTTGACCTTCTGACCTCAAAATCAATAGAATTGCTGAGATCTATGCTAGTATCATACACACCAAATTATATAGCCTAGGTTAAGTTAAACTAAAGTTATCGTGTTTACAAGGACTTCAGAAGGGTACGATGAAAACATGTCAGTGTGACCTTGACCTTTGACCTTTTGACCTCAAAATCGATAGGCTTCCTGGGATCCATGCTAGTATCATACACACCAAATTTTATGAGCCTAGGTTAAGTTAAACTGAAGTTATCACGTTTACAAGGACTGCTGAAGGGTAAGATGAAAATATGTCGGTGTGACCTTGACCTTTGACCTTTTGACTTCAAAATCGATACATTTCCTGGGATCTATGCTAGTATCATACACACCAAATGTTATGAGCCTAGGTTAACTTAAACTGAAGTTATCACGTTTACAAGGACTGCTAAAGGGTAAGATGAAAATATGTCGGTGTGACCTTGACCTTTGACCTTTTGACTTCAAAATCGATACATTTCCTGGGATCCATGCTAGTATCATACACACCAAATAATATGAGCCTAGGTTAAGTCAAACTGAAGTAATCGGGTTGACAAGGAAAAGTTAACGGACGGACACCAAGCGTGATACCATAATACGTCCTGTCTAGGACGGGCATATAAAAAATACACTGCAGAGAAGGTGAGTTACAACCCCTAGCCCCAAAAGAAAAAAAATGAGAAAATAAGAAACAGTACTTGTAGGTTGCAAAGTGCCCAGCAAACTGCTACTGGGGTCAATACAGAATGTAATTTAGTATGAACAGAACTAGAACTGAGAAATCCCCTCTTCAGAAATTTTGTTTTTCCTTGTATACTTTAAAGTACATATATGCTTCATGTGATGAACAATCATAGCCAAAGTCTAGCCAATCTGTATTTCACAAAAAACTAGATTTTAATTCGTCATGCGGACGAATTAGGTGGTCTGTCGTATAGATAGATAAACAGGAAAAAAATATTTAAACAGATATTAGATTGAAAAATAGATAGACAAACAGATTTACATAATCAAACAGATACATACAAGAAAGATAATTATATTAGATGGATGGAGTGATGGATGGAGAGATAAATTATAGGTGGTTATATTAATAAAACATAGACATATATAGATAGATATAGAGAGACAGACATATAGATAGAGAGACAGACATATAGATAGATAGAGAGACAGACTTATAGATAGAGAGATAGATTGATAGATATATAGATATATAGATAGATAGAGAGATGATTGGTGGTTATATTAATAAAACATATATAAACATATAGATAGAAAGAGAGACAGACAGATAGATAGATAGACAGATAGATAGACAGACATATATATAGATAGAGAGACAGACATATCATGAAGCTATTACGAGCTATCTCGTAATAGCTTCATGCTGCGTGGTCCTATCGCGTTATGTAAGCGGGCTCTAACTTTCGCCTGGCGGCTCGCCAATTGATGTTAGATATCGTTCCTTCGCCCGAAGGAAGCGATAACAAAGGATTAAGAGAGAAATTGGAAGATGGTTCTCCTTCTCGTGATAGCTTCATGGATAGATAGACAGACATATAGATAGACAAACATATAGATAGACAGAGAGACAGAAATATAGATAGATAGAGAGACAGACATATAGATAGATATATAGATAGATAGATAGATAGATAGATAGATAGATAGATAGACATATAGATAGATACAGAGACAGACATATAGATTGATAGAGATCGAGACAGAGATAGATAGAGAGACAGACATATAGATGAATAGAGAGACAGACATATAGATAGATAGATAGATAGATAGACAGATAGATAGATAGATAGAGAGACAGACAGACAGATAGATAGATAGATATATAGATAGATAGATAGATAGAGACAGGCAGATGGATGGATAGATAGATAGACATATCTAAACAGATAGATACATATATATTAGACAGAGAGAGAGAGAGAGAGATAAACAGACAGATAGATATACAATGTAGGTAGATAGACAGACAGACATATGGATAGATAGAGAGAGAGGGACGTATTCAAACAGAAAGATATATATTAGACAGAGAGATAGATATGTCATGTAGGTAGATAGACAGACAGATAAATAGATATGATATAAAAAAGTAATTATAATCTGTTTTATTTTGCAATATTTTAGCTATTATTTGTTAGAATTCTTATAATTGATCGTGGGCAAGATAGCTAAAAAAAAAAAAAAAAAAAAAAAATCATGTTCACCCGCGGACTCGAACCCCTGCCTGCATGATGGAATGAGAAGTAAGTCTGACGCCTAACCGATTGAGCTAGAATATTTCCCATAGACTTAACACGTAAGCAAAACACCAGAATCTCAAATCCAATCTTGCAAGTGAATTACGGGCATGATCCCGACATCTGATCGGAAAATGAAGGAAACGCAACCGAAAGCTTAGAATCTCAGCTACAACATACTAAAAGCTCAGGGATAACTAGCAACAAAAATTGGAGATATGGCTTACGAAATAGAAGAATGTAGAATCTAGTTTTGAGAAAAAGTCATGTCCCATAGAGATTACACGCAAAATGAGTAAAAATGACATGCCATTATTATTTGCAATTTTTGAGGATGATTTGTCTATCAAAATGAAAAATAAAGGCAATAACTCAGAAAGAGTAAGAACTAAGCTACAACATATCAAAAATTGGGTGAAAATTGACCAATATTCACGGAGTTAGAGCAAGATTTGCATAATTATAATGACGTCATAATAGGCAAAATGGATTTTTTGAATTCCGACGCCATTTTGATGACGTCATAATATACTTGAGGGTCAAATGAGACATGAAATTATATCTCTAGTTCATACTCTATCAAAATATGAAAAAAAAATTGGGGGTCCCCATGCGTTCTGAAGAGCTACAGCGGATTTTCTATAGGCATGTTTTTGCCCATATATGGCCTATAGTGAGAGCTCGCGCGCACACGTGCTGCAAACTTTAACGGGTGTTAATTTCCTTATTAATGGTCGTAGAAGGTTGATCAAGGTATCAAATTGCTCAAAATTATATGATCAATGCAATGAAATAAAAAAAAACGGTGTTTCTGAGTTGCATTGAGGCGTTACGCGCGGAAACGCGCGCGCATACGTTTGCGCGCGCAATTTTTTGAAATGCTTAAAATGACCTAAAACGTACTCTGTTTTGGTCAAAAAGTGATTTTTAGCATTTTAAAATTTTGACGCGTGCGTACGCGCGCGTCGTGACCTTCAGGTGACCTTTGATGACATGACCTGATGACCCTTGATCTGAAGTTTATGTCATGTGAATTTGATTTATTTTTGATAATTGATAATGGAGATATGATTGATAATGTGATTTTACAAAATGGCGTCTAGATGACGTCATGATGACGTCATGACATTAAGATTCTTGCAGAATTGAGGTCTTATTGATGTTGATATGTGGTGATATTTTGATGATTATTGAATATGAACTTTCTGAGATTTGCTGTCCACAAGAAATGGAGGAAATAAAAATAAGAAATAAATAAATAAAGAAAGAAAATTCGGACAAACATAAGAGGTGATCTGTCATAGACAGACCACCTAATAATAATTTTGAATTCAAACTCAACATTACATTATAAAAGATGATTGAAGTGGGGTGCAAGCACTGGAAGGGATTCAAGAAACAAACCTATTGTTAGTGGAATGAGTAGGGGTGGGGTGATCTATTGCTTTGTATCATCCCCCACCATCACCACATGTCAAAAAAAAAAAAAAAAAAATTTCAGAAAAGTCTTTGTTTCTCCACTAATAATCACTTACCTTTGGAGAGAACCTGACCTTGAACCGGTAGCTGAAGAGACGACCACAAACCCACTTGAAGACATCCTTAATAGGTGTGATGTCGGTGGACTTCAAAGACAATCTGAAAAAAAAATATACATGAAAATTATGGATAAAATGTCATGGTAACTTAAACTTCTAAGTAGTACTCATATTATTTATAAATTCCAGTTGTGCTAATAATCATAACATGAGCAAGAATAGAATCCAACAAAAATAACCACTTAAAATGTTTACGTATAAATATTATGTAACAAATCATAGCTACGTAAATCAAAAATAAGCATTGAATTCTGTTTGGAAGATGGGCTTTTTTCTAGCTGTGTTGCCGATTTTAAGCTTACATGTTTCAGTCTAGATTACAATATTTAAAGCATGTAGTTATGTCAAAACTAAATTTATCTATCCAACAATATACTTCCGTAACAATTACTAAATAGTGAAAAGCCTTTCTCTACTTATAATTGCAATGAATATTATTTGATCTTAAATTAAATTGCATCTCCTAGAAACATAAAGTGTTAATTATCTATTAAGCACAGCCAAAACTTTGCAAAACATGATAGAGAAAAATCAGATTCTCATTTCTGGACAAATATGTCACCAAATCATTCTACGCACTGTGTTTAGATGTGTATTACAGAACTCTCAAGAGATACACACATAATGTTACATATCTGGTAATAACAAATTTGGACTTACTTGCAGATTTCATTGAGATGAGTTAGCAAACAATGCTGCAGAAACGAAAATGAAATACATATCTGAAGTAAATAATAGTTTAACTTGACATCTGTGACTATGTTCAAAAATATTTTTCATGCTACAAGTAGTTAGGCCCTACATATTAATTCCTCTTTTTTCTGCTTTTCCTTTTTTTCTACCTTTCTTCTAAACATCTTTCTCACCTCCCTGTCTCTCTTTGTAATTAACCGAAACAATATACGCGCAGTCGCGCTATGCCAGCTACTGTATTGAGGATACGCCCAACGTGCCCCAGGCCTTCCTATTGGTTAGAAGGGCTCCCACTCGGAACAATGATTTTGACTGGTTTGTCTTTAAAAAAATGGGCAGGAATTTAGATGGATATGACAGGGAAAAGACAATGTTCAAAATACTGAACTGTGACAATCATAGCGGTGTCACAGCTCTGCGAGAAATTACAAAATTTATGACAGTTTTCCAGAATACCAACTGTTTTTTAATAATACAAAACTTGAAATGATATTTAAGAAATCAGGCCTGTACATATTCATCAGAATCATAACAAGTTCCAGTTCAATCTCTATAAATGGTAAATGTATAAACCTAGGACATTAAAAAACAGATAAATAACTTAGATACATATTAAAGGAGCATAGTAATCAGATAGTAAGAAAGGAAATACATGGATGAGATGTGTGTGTGTAAATAAGTTGATTTACATCAAACTCCTGGGGAAAACAAAATTATTTTTTATCGTTTTTCAACATTGCCTCAGATTTTCAATGTTTAAAAAGCAACTTCCCATAGATATTAATATTTATAAATGAGTCTTTATTGCAACCGAAGGATCTTTATTACAATCAAAGATTGAATTTGAGACAATTGTTGGTATATTTAAGCTGTACTTAAAATGTTCTCACTATTTCTAACTAATTTATCCTAAGAAGTGCATGTAAAATTACTCAGCACTTAACCTGATGAACCTTAAAGGAGAATGAAACTCTTGGAGCAAGTTAGCTTTTGTGAAAGCAGAAAAATCAAAGAATAAGATCAACAAAAGTTTGAGTAAAATAGGACTAGCGATAGAAGAGTTATGAGCATTTGAATGTCGAGATCACTAATGCTATGGAGATCCTCCCATTGGCAATGCGACCAAGATCTATGATGTCACAGATGAACAACTCTCCCCTTTTGGACACTGAAAATATACCCCAAAACATCTATTTTTGCTCATTCTAATCATATGACAAACGATTCATCAATGATATAATGTTGTGAAACCTATGTACTTGTCCTCTCATAAAGAGAACACCTCACCTTGTGATAGACTCTATAAAAATGAGAATATAAGTGAAATAAGTACTAAAGTAATGAGGGAGTTGTACGTGTGTGACATCACAGATCTTGGTCGCATTGCCAATAGGAGGATCTACATGGCATTAGTGATCTCAATATTCAAATGCTCATAACTTTCTTATTATTCATTCAATCTTCCTCAAACTTTCAACAATATGTTTCTTTGATTTTTTTCTTTGATATGGATTCAGCTGGTTTCAAGGGTTTCATTCTCCTTTAAGTAAAAAAAAAAATCAAGTACAATTAAAGACTGGCAAATGTATGAAATACCTGTCTAATGTCCAGCTGGAGAGGAAGTGCGAGAGTCAACATATAAGTCTTGAAATCATATTTTAAAGCCTCCACATCACAGCAAATCTAGTACAATGTATAATGATAAACAAGGCATAAGGGATATTGTGTCTCGCCCACTTGTGAAAGTAACCAGAAATATTGTGATTTGAGAGGGCACGCAACAGAATTGTATCAAAAGTTCATTGTAAAATAACTGGGATTGAATAACATTTGTCATAAGTCTTCCATGTAAACTTTAATGTTGACCTCAAAATGACCTTTGACCTTACCATGTGACCTCTGAACACAATAACATGCAGGTCTCCTAAGTAAAGCTACAACCGGAGTTTGGTTCAAAAGTGACTTATGGTTGTGAAGTTATATCACAACAATGACCTCAAAATGACAAGCTATAAAAACATTTTTTTCTAACAAATATCCTTTATGAATACATTTTTAGCTAACTCATCTAAGGAGGGGAAAACAGGGCAAACTCCATAGGTATTAACAGGGTTTCAAGACATTTGCTCTGCAACAATTGCTCCGCTCTAAATTACACACACTAATCAGATGACCAACTTCAACCCTCCGTTTAACACTATAACCTACCCTGAACCTGACCCTAAACCTAACATAAAACCCTAAATTGCAACCCTAACCCTCAATCTTTTACGAAATTAAATCCGGAGCAATTGTCGCAGGACGAGCAAATGTTGTGTCACCATCCACAGAAATTCAAGCCCTTGAGAAAAGGACATTGATAGAATAGCAACACTCAGAACCTTCAAGGAATTAATCCTGCAAGGTACACATTCACCTCACCTGGCTTGAGTGAAGCACAATGTGGATAAGTTTTTTGCTGTTCGGGAAAACACACTAATGCTGGGATTTGAATCAAGATGTGGTGAATGTGTCGTAGTAGGATTATTTCAGCATTATTATTCAGCATATATGCAGCAGAAAACATCCTGCCAAGGTTTCAATATTTGACTCATCTAAATCTGCAATATCATTAAATATCAATACAGTTCGGCCTATTAGGTAATTATGGACCATTCCAGCATATAAATTTATAATAATATATAAAGAAGTCAAAATTGAATTTTCACCCATAGCAAATGACTGGCAACAACTATAAACTTTTCATTCTTAAAAAGTAGGTCAAAGAGTTTAATGTTCATGGCAGATCCAGCCAGGTTAAATAAAAATTCATTTCACAGGCCATAATTATTGCACATAAATCAAACAAGATCTGCACCTGGATTACATATATTTCATTGTTACAATCATACGAATCAAGTACCTTTTCTACAGTCTGTTCATCACACAAAGATTGTAGTATACCAAGACAAGCTGGGCAGATCTCACCATCTTTGCTCCCTTCACTTTTTAACTCAGACTGTTTAGCTTGATCAGGATTATGGTCAACTTCAGAGTCTGTACTGGCCTGCTTTGGGCCTCCCTCTCCGTCTTCCAATTTCCACAAAGATGGACAAGACTATTGAAACAAAATAAAGGATTTGGAAATATTTCCATCCATCAACTGAGAGCAAAACCTACTATTTTTAATTCAATATTGAGTAATATATTAATACTTAGCAATAAATAGAAGTAAACGAGTGTGTATATCAAATATGAGAGCATCATATCTTTCTTTTTTTTAAGCCAGTCAATTTTTGTAGGTCATAACACTAAATTCTATCAGAGTGAATTCAGCATTTCTTCTGATTATAATATAGCCAGAACGTCAAACTAATTCTTCCTTCAAGGTTCTATACAACAATTTGCAACCCCCAAATATATAAAGTCAATTTCAATTCATTGAAATAACCCTCGATATTCTCAGATTTAGGTAGAAATGATATCAGCATACTCCCACTTCCCCATTAGTATCCTTTCAACATCAGAGATTTTCTGCATGAAGAGTGGAGACTGCTGACCAGGAAAAGTCTGTTTATTTAAATGACCATTGAATTTAATATATTAGTAAACTGACATCTCTAGACCATGATTTATAAATACCTCTAAAGGATTAGCGTAGACATGGATATTCTTCCTTCCAAGGAATCGAAGGACACACCTCTGACAACAGTGGAGGCTGCGAAGCATCAACACAGTTTTTGATTCATCATCCTGCAAGCATTTAATTATTAAGAATACAAGAAAAAAAATATGGCTTGCCTAACCGGCTCTCTCTCAGAATTTCAAAGGATTAAAACATAGAAACACTTCCTACTATAAATTGAAAAAAAAAATGGGCAGTTGCTGATATGAGGTTCAATATGAGTGAGCAGCAAGGTATAACACCATCAGGGGCTGCAGTTCATAAACAAGAATTGTCCAAGAAATCAAGGGTATCCTCACACGGATCAAGACAAATCATGTCCTGGTGAATTGACATTGTCCTCTTCTTAGGTGGCACTTATGCCTTTTGAGTGTGTGTGCTAAGGTAATTAAGTAGATTTAATGCCATCAAATACCTGTTGGGCCTGTTTCATGACGAGATGAGCGATACGTAGGAACGTCCTAGGACCATTCTTCCGAGATAGGAAGATTGGCAACAAATCAGCGCTTTCCGTTTCACGAAGGCAATTTTGTATTCCAAGACTGCGACATTGTTTTATATCGATAGTATCGGAAAAATATTTAGTCTTCATCATCACCTGAACCTTTTATTTCGGAATGACGGCTTTTCATAAAATCATATATTTCAATAAATGGAGATCAAATGATTTTTTATTTATTACTGATTGTAGAGTTGATGTATGGAGCTTACTTCATGAGGTAAAAAGAAAAAAACAACTTTAAAGATTCACAAACATAATGGGACAAAATCAAAATTTTCATCATTTTCCTAATCTAGAACACGGTGCCCTATTAGAGACACCTTTCATTGATATTTCAACGAAAGAGGTCCGTGTCCGACATAAAAATTGAAGTACCGTAACTAAGTAATATTGACATTGTATTAATTTAGTTCAATATTCTGAATTATTATATAATACTTATTTATAGTGATAATTTTGCAAATTATGCTTTAAACGTTATTTATTGAGGTAAAAATAGGGTTTGAATGGAGTAAACAAAATCAACGTGTCTGATTGTATCAGACTAAAAAAATCTAGAACACGGTGCCCTATTAGAGGCACCTTTCATTGATATTTCAAAGAAAGAGGTCCGTGTCCGACATAAAAATTGAAGTACCGTAACTAAGTAATATTGACATTGTATTAGTTCAATATTTTGAATTTTTACATAATACTTATTTATACTTATAGTGATAATTTTGCAAATTATGCTTTAAACGTTATTTGTTGAGGTAAAATATGGTTTGAATGGAGTAAACAAAATCAACGTGTTTGATTGTATGAGACTAAAAAGGAAAATATGAGAGGCTGCATGTGAAAAATCTAATTTATTTATTTTATTTGTCAGATATAACGCAAGAAATACAAACATATCTCTGTATGAAAAGTAACCGAAGACAAGGAAAATGTGAAGATTGCTGCAAACATGTCAATTGGGTAAAGTAGTGCTTTGCAATAATAAAACATAGAAAATAAGAGATAAATAAGAGATAAAATAAAATATTTTAAAGATACAATGACCTCAGAATACCGCCCCAGGATGTGCATATAGATCTAGAGTAAAGTGCCCAAATATCGGACACTTAAGCATAATTGGACAAAAACAAAAATACAATCATTGAATCAAATAAAAATCATGTTTTTTCCGTAGTACAAATTTTTTTTTGGCGATAGATCGAACATGTGAAATCTCGGCAGCGATATTTCCGGCGGATATCACTTCCCCCTTACAAGATTTATTTTGGTCATCGATCTTTTGGAGTCCATAATTAGCGAGGGTCACAAGAATCTCTGGAAGTCAAAATCATGGATTTTACCCCTGGAATATTTTTTTATTGAGCAGCAACTTGGATCTACTGTGTGCAGTTCAATTGATATGTTCATGTATCTCATGCATGCAAGTCTCCTACCAGTGCGGGTCCCTGTAGTTATGGGGAGGAAGTTGAAGTCATTTTTGTGCGATATTTGGAACCGTCCGATGTTAGGGGACTTTACTCTGTTTTGTGAAATTAGGCAAAACTTTAAAATGTCATATTTTTGGCATTATCGTGAAATAAGTCAAAGTCACCAGTGACAAATTTCCACCAGGATCATTTTTCTACTTGATAGACGGTCTCCACATCAGCCACATGGACTAGTCGTGTGCGCAATTTTTTTTCTTTGACGATATTACTCTGCCCTCTCTCGATCTCCCTCCCACGCGATCTCATTCTCTTCCCCCTTTTCGTTCACTTTGCTTTTTCAGGCCAGGCGCATTGCCAGGTGTTCTGTGTTGATTTCTACTTGTAAATTTCAAAATACGCGCAGAGTGCGTATTCTAGTTCATTTCTACTTCAGAAAACGCCCTAAGTGCGGTCTGAAACTTACAAGTAGAAATGTACTATTAAGACCGTTGTCTATTCCAATAGTCTGAAACCATGCACTTCCTATCAACTGTTCTTCAAATTTGTCACCAGCTATGGGATTTCGGAGATTTAATATACTGCTGGTGACAAATATGAAGAACAGTACGTAGGAGACGGATGGGTTGAGGCTATAATGGATAGCCTACTATCTTAATTGTTGAATTTCAAATTTGTCACCAGCTATGGGATTTCGAAGATGTAATGTACTGCTGGTGACAAATTTGAAGAACAGTACATAGGAGACGGATGGGTTGAGGCTTTAATGGATAACTTACTGTCTTAATTGTTGAATTTCAAATTTGTCACCAGCTATGGGACTTCGGAGTTTTAATGTACTGCTGGTGATAAATTTGAAGAACAGAATATAGGAGATTGGATAATAAATTATAAACTTAAATATTTCTGTATTGTATTTATTGGATAGTTAACTGTCTGAAAGTGGCAGAGTGGTATTGAAGAGGAGGGAAAAGAGGGGTTGATGGAATAAAAGTTTAATTACTCTTAATTTAGTGAAAACAAGTGGTGACAAATTTCACGACCAATACATAGAGTCTAAGAATATTGATTCATTAATTGGATAATTAACTGTCTAAAAGTGGCAGAGTGGTCTTGAATAGGAGGGAAAAGAGGGGTTGATGGAATAAAAGGTTAATTATTGTTAATTTAATGAAAAAAGTGGTGACAAATTTCACGACCAAACTAGCACATCAATGATGTGGAGCTCATCCGGCATCTTGCAACAAAATTTAACACAATTTTAATTTCAGCCCAGTTGACACTGTAGTGAATGATATTGGTGACATAAATTGAGGATATAGAATTGAAATTGATGAAGAAATGACATAGAAGCATTTTTTGTGATCTATGAATAAATTTCATATAAATCAGCATAAATAATTTTCTAGTCAAAATTTCTTAACTCTTGTGTAGAACCTTGATGAACCTCATGTAGCTCTCAGATGGAACAAAAATAATCAAAATCAATCAACAAATAAATAAGTATTTTTTGTGAGTTTTGAAAATATAAGAATAAATAAGCATATTAATGAGTTTCAAAATTCTGTGTTGAAATTTTGTATCACCACCTAGAGCTATCATATAAAGCAAACAAAATTGAAACTGACCAACAAATGAAGGAGAAAAATAATTTTTTGTGATTTATGAATAAATTTTGCATAAATTTGCATTAATAATTTTCTAGACAAAATTTTAAAAATTTTGTGTACAAGTTTGGTGTTCCCCATGCAACTCTACCAGATGGAGGAAAAAAAAAATCAAAATTAGTCAACAAATAAAGAAGCATTTTATATGATTTTTTGAAAATACGCATAAATTAGCATAAAAAATGTTCTAGTCAAAATTTCAAAATTCTGTGTAGAAGTTTGGTGAACCTCATGACACTCTACCAGATGGAAGAAAAAGAATCAAAATCAGTCAACAAATTCAGAAGCATTTTATATGAATTTTTAAAGATATGCATAAATTAGCATAAAAATTGTTCTACTCAAAATTTCAAAATTCTGTGAAAAAGTTTGGTGAACCTCATGAAGCTCTACCAGATGGAAGCAAAAAATTCAAAATCGGTCAACAAATAAAGCATTTTTTGTGAATTTTGAAAAATGTGCATAAATTAGCATATTTAATGAGTTTCAAAATTCTGTGTAGAAGTTTTGAATCCCCCACCTAGTGCTATCATATAACATGCAAACAGAATTGAAATCGGACTTGAAATGGCGAAGAAGAAGCATTTTGAAATTGTGGACTGACGACAGACGCCACGCCACAGCATAAGCTCATCTTGCCCTTCGGGCCGGATGAGCTAAAAATAGAATCTAAGAATATTGATTCATTAAAGGAGAATGAAACTTTTGGAGCAAGTTAGCTTTTGTGAAAGCAGAAAAATCAAAGAATCAGATCAACAAAAGTTTGAGTAAAATAGGACTAGCAATAGAAGAGTTATGAGCATTTGAATGTCGAGATCACTATTGCTATGGAGATCCTCCCATTGGCAATGCAACCAAGATCTATGATGTCACAGATGAACAACTCTCCCCTTTTGGACACTGAAAATATACCCCAAAACATCTCTTTTTGCTCATTCTAATCATATGACAAACGATTCATCAATGATATAATGTTGTGAAACCTCTGTACTTGTCCTCTCATAAAGAGAACACCTCACCTTGTGATAGACTCTATAAAAGTGAGAATATAAGTGAAATAAGTACTAAAGTAATGAGAGAGTTGTACGTGTGTGACATCACAGTTCTTGGTCGCATTGCCAACTGGGAGGATCTACATGGCATTAGTGATCTCAATATTCAAATGCTCATAACTTTCTTATTATTCATTCAATCTTCCTCAAACTTTCAACAATATGTTTCTTTGATTTTTCTCTTTGATATGGATTCAGCTGGTTTCAAGGGTTTCATTCTCCTTTAATGGATCGTTAACTGTCTAAAAGTGGCAGAGTGGTCTTGAAGAGGAGGGAAAAGAGGGGTTGATGGAATAAAAGGTTAATTATCATTATTTTATTGAAAAAAGTGGTGACAAATTTCACGACCAACAGAAAAGAATTGACAAATTAAAAAGCAGGAAAAATTAAACACTAAATAAATCAATACTTCGTTAGTGATCAATTCAGGATAAAACTCACTTTCTGGAAGGGGCGGGGAGATCATTCAAACAATCGAGGGAATCAATACGGCATTTAATTCGACCCCGGAATTCGACTGTCATCTTATTTTGCATCTATATTGAGCAAGCTGGAGTGGGTCGACTGTCTTTGGAAAATCTGAATGCTGGTAGGAGTCAGCACAAAGAAAGTTATGAGAAAAAATATGGCCATATATCATAACCTTGACCTTGTTCATTGAATGAGTGGCCATATCGACTTATCATGTTTGAAGTCACTGGAGACACAAGCAAGACAAGTTATCCCGCTCACAAATTTCTTCGCATGTAACCTTTTCAATTATTCAGAAATTTGTGAGCAAGATAACTTGTCTTGCTTGTGTCTCCAGTGACTTCAAACCGATAAGTCGATATGGCCACTCAATACTCATTCAATGAACAAGGTTATGATATAGGCCTATGGCCATATTTTTTCTAATAACTTTCTTATTTTTCATCCAACATGTCCGATTTAGATGAAATTTTCAGTGTTATGCTTGTTGGATTTTTCTCTTTTTATTCAATTCAACTTTTTGTTAGGGTGGACTTTTCCTTTAAGTAAAAAATGTTAACTTAAAGGAAAAGTCCACCCTAACAAAAAGTTGAATTGAATAAAAAGATAAAATAGGCGCGCGCGCAGATGGGGCCCATGTCTAGGCCCTAACGGGGAAAGCAAGGAATGGGACTGTACATAAAACTATCATCAAAATGGCACAATTATGCCGTATGGAAAAATAGTCTCATATAACAGAATTTAAAAAAAATCATATCAGTGAGCAAATTTATAATTTTACAAGGAATTCACTCTGATTTACTCCTTACCATTGCAGCATATACTGGAAGGACCAATCTGTGGTCTCCTTCTAAAAAAAAAATCCTTTAAGTTTCAATTAGAATTAGTTTCAGCTCCAATAACTACCGGTACCTACGGTGGCTTGCATTTAAGAGAAGGGAAATAAAAAAAATGTTGGATTTGCCATATCTACCTCTATATGATTTGCCCATAGTAACGTTATAGAATTACACGTAGGGTCTATATCCTGGGTATACATATAAATAATTACACACAAACATATTCAAATATTGGTTTTTTTTATTGTTTTAATCATACAATATCTCATTTTTTACAGATTTGATAAATAACTTGACTGAACCATGGACATTTCACAAAACTTTGTTTCACAGCAGCAAAATTAGGAGAAAATATTTCTTATTTCAGATAATGAAATACGAAAGAAAAAGTGAGTGAGTGATGTCATCATTGCCCTCATTTGCATACAAACCAAGATGTGCACGACTTATTTTGTGATAATAAAGCGAATCTTTATTACATTTTTTAATATTACATCTGAGTTTGATGACATTTTCAGTGTTGTGCTTTTTTGATTTTTTCCATCCAGCCTATTGTTGAGGTGGACTTGTCCTTTAATTCGGGATGGGTTCTTATTGCATTCAATTTATTTTTTACAGTTGCTACGCTCCTCCACCCTTTCTCTCACTCGATATTTTTAAAGCCCCAAAACCTGCATGTGAATGCAATAATTCATAAGAAAATAAAATGGATCTCAATCATGTACTGGATCGAGGACAATGTGTGGTCAAAAGAGCTTGAGGCTCAGGCCAGTTTTCATTTGTTCGTGTATATATTGGTTTTCCCATTGGTGATTAACCTGATCAAATCAGTCGGTTCACATGTCCCTATATAGCCTACCGGGAGACAGTACTAATTTTTATCACTCTAGTATTTCTTTAAAGATTTATGTCCCGAAATTTCACAATACCATGAAGAAAAAAAGAAAACAAAATAAAAAGTAAAGCAATAACAATTTGAATTCTTTGAACTATTAAAAAGTTTTATAGCACAGGGGCGGCGGAACGTATTTTCTCATGGAGGGGGGGGGGGGCAAAGCAAAAAAGAGCACTTATAATCAATAAGAATTGGTGCAAACGGGCCATGAGATTATCATCTGCGTGAAGCAGTTGAACTTGAAACAGAAATGATTTCTGATTGAAAAGATAGGATCTAGGGGATCTAGTTAGGCTCATCCGCGAGCGAGAGTGCACATGGCGAGCGGTTTGGGGAAAAAAATCAAATCTGAAGTTGTAAAACTCTCTTTTAGTCAATATGGCGCCAAGTTTCTGTTAAGGGCATCTTTGCGCGATGTTGCAAACGCAAATCGCGAGTTCATGCTTTTAGACATTTCAAAATTAATCATTGCGAGTAGTTTTTTTATAATCTAAAAAAAGATGTATATCAGACGGGCGCACAGCGAGATGCATTTTTTAACAATTCATCTTGTTTTTTAACATCCGCCCGCCCCGCAGGGCAAGTCCGCCCACCACGTGATTTTCCACCGTTTCTGTGACTGGATGTAGGTTTTGTTGATAATGTAATGTTAACCTGCCCAAAGGTAGCAACATACCCTGGCGAAGGTCATCTGCTCGGAATTCCAGAAAATTACGGCGACTCGTCCATTTCGAGGCCATTTTTAAAAAAAAATCCTAAATTTTTCAATATTTTTAAAAGCAAAATTTGCCCCAGGGTGGGTCAGGACGCATGTTCGCCCAGACGGCAGTGAAAATTTTCTTTACGGCCCATTTTTCATGATTTTTGCCAAAACCGTATGTATGTCATCGCCGAAAATAAGGTATTAGGCATATACTACCTAGACCTCTATACATCCTAAATCACGACCTTCCTGCTAAAGAAATGACGATTCTAGAAGAGCGTGAAAAAAGGGGGGCTGACTCGCCCCGCTCTCCCCTGGCGAGAAAAGAAACCTGTTAAGGACTGCATTTAGTGACTAATGAATAGGATACATATCTTACCAATTGGATAAATGCGGGTGCGAAGCATGAGCCGAAAAAATGGTGATATTCCAACCTATAAAATTGTGTTTTACTTCAAAAAGGGAGTTTCATTTTGAAAAAAGGGCACGTATACATTTAATTCATTTTGAAAAAAGGCATTTTCGGTTTTGAAAAAATTGCACTTTTCTTCTGTTGTAGTTTGCACCTTTTTGCTGTGAAATTGCTATTTTTTAAGTAGTTATAGCCTATAGTAAATATAGGCCTACAATTTTTGCACCCCCTGTCAAGAAAAATGTTTTTTTGAGATACCGTAGACTACGAAGACGTGATTTTCCAGCTTCATTCAGCTCAGCTTCAATAACGAGAACATCGCTTCAATTCTTTTTCCTGCACGGACAAATTTCAATAATTTTGATCCAAAATGACTAATCAAACTATGGAAGAGATTTGTGACAATTATTTCGCATCGATGAATCCAATAGCTTACAAAATTATAGAAGAAAAGAGGAAATGCATGGAGAAAAACAGGAGGAATTGGGAGAGATTGACGCAAGCTGAGAAGGACTCGCTCCTCGACGAGTGGTTTATTGACCCCGATTTAAAAATTAGGTATGAAATTCGTCTTCAGGGCCAACTCCCAAGCAATAAAGAAGCCCCGCCGGAAAGTTTTCCGCGGTTGAATATCCAAGGAGGAACGAAGACTGTCCAATATACTGAGCATGAGGATGGGTCGCAAAGCAAAGGAAACGTAAGTTTGATTTTAAAAATTGCCCTGGGATTTTTTATTTAGGCCAGGTGATATTACAGAACTGGTAACGCTTGCGACCCGAAACTCCCCGGCCCGCGCACTTCCGGGTTCCGAATGATCATCGCCACGCTGCGGCGGTACGCTAGTAGAGACTAGTAGTAGAGTGAGTGACAGAAAATAATTTCAATATTGTACGCTCTAAACTTTCCAACATCCTTCCAAAGGGAACTTGAATAGAAAGATGATGAAAAATTGTCAAACACCTTTTCAAAGTCTTTATATTCTCAAAATAATAAAATGTGGTCAAAAATAAAATAACTTTATACGATAATACGTACGGTACTGTCTACTGATTTTATTTGTTGTTTTCTCAATTTTTTCATTTATAGACCTAGTCATACTCAGACTCAGTCATACTAGAAAATACATGTTCAGAAATACGATACCTTTTCAAGTGACCAAAATATTTCACATGCGAAGAGGGGTGAGATTGGAAGCTGATATCGCATAAATGAAAAACAATTTCAGCAACATTTTTACATACCGGTAGAAAAGTCTGTTCATATTTTGTAGGTATTTCTGTATTTATAATTTATGGTGAAAGTTCGTTGAATTTTATAAAAATAATGACATGTGTTTGATATGATAGAATTCATGAAAAGTGTTCAGTAATAATACAATCCACTACTATACATAATCTAACTTTTAGTTTTAAGCCTCATTACCAGAATAACAAAGCCCCCGATCGCGATATTTTTAAAAGCGGTGGGCATATTGTTTATCGACCTCGAAATGTGACCGAGACTTGCCATGTCATTTGCGAACAATTTCCAGTAGGGAAATTAGAATAAGTGCAGAATACCCCACTTGACGAAAGCATGGATGATTGATATGACCAACGACCTACGATGTGATCGGATGTAGGAACAACATTGGTCTTAAATTGAACATGTTCCCAACGATGCTACCTCGAGCGATGTTCGTGCAGGCTCCACTCCACTTCACTACCGCTACACTACGCTCCACCTACCCGAACATCGAGACGGTGAACCAGTTCGGATACCGAGTCACAAAGGTGGGATGGAAATCATGTTTATGGTATAAATTAAAGAAAAAAAATATAACGAGAAAAATAACTTAATATCTTACTCTACACCCGTATTTCACTCCGTTTCCATCCTCCGGTTATCCTCAAAATTTGTGATTTTGGGCCAGTATCTTTTTCCTCACACGTATTATTCACGGCTGATTTCAAAACATCGTATGCGATCGCGATCGGTCGCAGTTCAAACCAAGTTGGCAGGTGCAAAACTGCACTAGCACCAAAATATTTTCATTCATTTTAATTTCATTTTGGTCAAATTAAATCTTACCCTGGCACTAGCTTATCATGCATTTGTAGGTGTTTGATGGGATCATTGTTTTCTTCTGCATGTGTACAGTAATAAATTTAAACTAAACAACAGATGTGTGACCGAAAATTACAGCTTCCCGTATTAAGGCATAACCAATGATGATTATTTACTTACATTTTTCCAGCTTTTCCACTTTTTCGCCTCCGGGCCTTTTCTCATCTTCCTGTTTGTGACTTCCTAATAGTCTTCATTCAAATTTTTCTTTTTTTTAAGTTAAAGTAACTTTCTTAAATTTGCTATCATTTTCTTCTCCTTTTGGAGCCTCTTCTTCTATTTTTTTCTGTCAAAGTCCCCCCCCCCCACCCTCTTCTTCCTTTCTTTACCAATGTATAGACCTACAGGCTACATTATACACAACAGCTAATAAGTCAACAACTTCTGTTATAGATATTTGGTGCTGCTACTTAAGTTCTACACTGTACAATGTATATCTCCAATGTACATGTTTATTACGAACTTCAAAATCCACTACAGTACATCCTAGAAAACAAAACACAACTTTACATGTATTACAGATACATGTCTGTAAAGCTTAGGTCCTCCTTTTTTAATTAAAAAAAAACAAACGTACAGGCATACTCTATGCATAAAATGATATGATTGAGAAAAGATTATTTGAAGAGAGTCCTAGGTACGTATACCAATAATGCAGGACTTACCTGAATTTCAAATAGAAAATACTATAAAGTTTATTGTCTGCCCTTGATTATGAATCAGGAAAAATGAATAAGGAATAAAAAGAAGTAATGCATACAAGCCATGCATATCCAATTTAATAAAAAAATCTATTTATTCCTGCTCTTCATATACATTTAGCATCTCATCATGCACTTTACAGAATACCGAATGCATGGTTGATCGTCAGCAAAGCAGAGTGTGAAGGAAAATGAAAATTCAAACTCTGTTTTCTGTTATTGCAATCAGCCTAGCACTCGGCTAACTGAAAATGTCTTTGTTTTGTAAAATTAGTGAACTGGAAGGATAACTTCAAACAAATAGTCTTTATCATTCCTTCATTTTCCTTGGATTACATACATGTACAGTGTAGAAGCCTACTGTATAGAAGGGCAGAAAATTAACTTTCCAGAAATGTGATTCAGATACTGCCAACCAGATTGATTTTGTTGTTCTACTCTTCATTTTTAAAGCATGAATGCATATTACAAGTTAAAAGAGGACCTAGCTCTGTGTCATTAGGTGGGTTCAGACCGCCTCGAAGTTCGTCAGTTCCAGGTATTTTCTGATCGGGGGGGGGGGGGGGGGTGGCATTTACCCCGATCAGAAAATACCAGGTAATTTGGAAATGTGAAAGCAAATTATGCGTAATCTCCCCGGAAGAAAATTATGAGAACTTTCACTGGGATTTTTCCAAGGTCGTAAGTATTTGGCAATGTGAAAGCAATACGGGTGGCTGCTGAACTAGCAATTTTGAATCTCCCGCCTTGCTAGCTTGCTTATCATACCGTACACTGCGCATGCTCGTAACTTCAGGAACTTATCCTGAAGAGATATATTTTGGGGCGTTGTGAATGTGGGAATAATTAACAGGTATTTACTTGCCTGAAAAAAGTTCTTGTAATTTAACCGGGATTCTTGTGATCAAGGCGGTTTGAAACCACTAGGCATTTATACTATGTAAGTGATAATTCTAAAAAACTTTTTTCCTGGCATGCACTGACTACATGTATAGGCCTACTCCTTACTTTCTTCATTATTGGAAACACTGGCGTACAGATGGGGGAACCAAAATTTTCATGACCAAAGAAAAAAAAAGAGAAAAGGAAAGAGGGGAGGGTGAAATAAATTATTTTCTGAATATTATGTTAACATATGTTGGATTTTTGTAATAAAAATGTCAAAATTGGTCACTTGCTTCGCTCGCTTGCAACTTTTTTGGCTCATTACATGTAAAGTACACCACTGATTGGAAAGCTTACTTTTCATTGAACATTGACTGAACAAAAATGATTTAAATGGGAAGAGAACATTTAAATGTAAGCAAATAATTGAAAAGTATCATCAAAATCATATGTACATGTATGTAAGTTAAAGAAGTTACATGTACAACACTTTAATAAAATTTTATTTCAGTTTTCCTTAAAAACATTGAAATGCACACCCTGGTCAGCATGCAAATGAGGGAACCAGTAGCTACCCACTATTTTCATATATGAAATAGTTTTCAATTTTACCTTTTTAAGTTTTACAAGTTTTAATTCCTCCTTGAATATGTGTAGTGGAAATTGTTCAACTTATTGCGAATCATTTATTAAAGGTGATTCTTTATTGTCAAATCTGCTAAAATTGAAATATTCATCATGTGTGACATCATCAATTTTTTCATGATACATGTATGTCACCCATATTGTGCATAACTATTTCATATATATAAAAAAAAAATAAACTTCATAGCTTTCTTCAAGTACATCTACATGTACATGTATCTTATTTTGATGAAATTTTCAGTGTTCTGCTTGTTTGATAAAGTCAAAGTTCAACCAATTTTGTTGGGTTAGACTTGTCCTTTAAAGATATTACTATAAGAATTGAAGATAAGATATATGCATAATAATGTATATTGTTTTGTCATTTTCTTACTTCTATATTGTATGATACAGATTTTGAAATACTTTCTTTATGTACCCTGTAGCTACTGGTTCATTTTCTTCCTTAATTTTTCTCTCTCAGACAATTACATGGAAGGATGAGTTTTCAGGGCCCTTCTTATGGGAGACTAAGGTTTGTTGCCTGTCTGGAGTGATTGACTGACGCTTTAGTGCTTGTTGTCCACCTATTATCCTTCTTTGCATGCACCCTCTACCCTGTTCACACTTAAAACAGGGAGTTTAGAGAACATGCTTTAAACAAACACTGGTATGAAGCAGGCTCTCAAGCTCCCTGCATGAAGGAAGATACATATATGTAGATGCTCAAGTTTACATTAACAGCTTTGAACCTTTTCCAAGTTCTGAGTTTCCACAGATTTTTCCTGGCTTAATAAAAAAAAATGAGAGCAGTTGAGGTGGGCACTCATCTACCCAAGGTAATCACATTCATGGCCTTGAGTTAATCTAAGCCTACATGTACAGTAAGTGGTATTGTACTTGCAAATTTCAACAACTGCAGAACTCTAAATTAACTTCAAATGACTTAATTGTATAAATTTATGAGTTGTTAGTGTGAACAGGGTCTTGGATAAATCAGGATTAGATTACTAACCATTCTACCTTTCATACACTGCATTGCTTATCCTTTCATTTACTATACATAGCCTTATTTCTTCCTTGAAACCAGGGTCGAAACCATAAGGAACTAGATGAGAAGATGCAGAAGGGATCCTGAGCCAAACTAGCTATGATTGTCACGTCTCAGCACCCTTTTACTGTAGCTCTTTAATAGACCTCAATTACAAATTTATTGTTTATCTACTGTTGAATGTTTTTTTTTTTTTACATTCTTTTCAGCTTAATAAGATAAATCTGTACGTCCATGTGCATGTAGCTTTGTGTGTGGGGGTGAGTGTGTTTGTGTGGGGAGGGGATGTAAAGCTCTAAATTTGGAATAATGATGAACTTGTTACAGTGTAGATTTAGTTCTTTGCTCACATATTCATATTTTCTATCTATAGATAAAGAGATGAAAGGGGAAATTTGTTCAGTTTTTCAATAAGTTATTTGAAACTATTTGGTTATAAATGGCTATGCATACATGTATTTCCATCTAAAAACTTGACCTTGTTGTCTTTTCAAATACTTTATACTGGCAGTGATAAAATAGTGGTTTGATTAAACATTACCAAAAAAATTAGTTTAGAGAAACTTTATGAAGTACATGTAGACAGAATGTTTAACAAAATAATAATGAGTTTAGATTTTATATTCAGAAGTTTTTTTTTTTGCATCCAAAAAGTGTGCAGTGTTTTTCACACCCTCCCATGTACATTTCCAGCACTAGCCCTTTTCATGTACACTGAACACCATGTACATGTAATGAACATTTACACCAGAATGATAAATATGTAGTGTAGAAGAGGTCTGTAGAACTTTACTTAGTTATAATTTTATGATTTTATCAACATGCATGTCTGTACATTATCACCATCTGCACGGTATTGACATTGTCATCATTACATGTAGACTGTGCTGGTTTTAATTTTGCATCTTCAGTGTTTGCGTTTTGTTCATTTTTTTTGTTGATCCAGTACTTTACACATTCCCATCCTCAAACTGTTGAATGCATGTGTTTTGAAAATGTACTTTGTAAATCATTTACCACAACCCTTTTTTTTCAAATGTTAAGTACACCTGCATGCACTGTAGACATGTTCAAGTAGAAAACACAAATACTATAGAGCCTACATGTACTATCAAAAGGCAATATTTCCATGTTCAGAATAATGTATTCATGTACACTGTATACTGCAAATATTTAATGATATTTTAAAAATAGAGAAACATGTACTCTACATGTATTGATGAAGGTTTGACAAAACTTCAACCAAAAAAATATGTTTAGATACGGTACATATTACTTTATGATTTTTATGAGAGTTATTTTTGTAAATATGTAGTTATGATTTTTTTTAAGAGTTAATATTTTTTGATATGCTATCAGCTCCCTCATTATACTGAAAGAGAACATAATTACGTTACCATCAGAATTAGAAAGAACAAGGAATTTCATTGTCAATATGATACATACATGTATTTCTGGAGTAAAATTACATTTTTGTTTCCAAAATACAACAAAAAGCATTAATACTGGTAACGTAAATCTCATCTATAATGCATCAGAGAAAATCTAAATCAATCATGTTTGAAGTGCATCTGGATGTTTGTGACGTGAATGTACTTCTACATGTACATGTAATTGTGGATAAGCTACATGTTTATAAAATATTTTGTTATCCAGCTACATGTAAGCCACGTCATACTGTATGTTCGTAGTACATGTACTTGAAATGGGAGAAAGCAGAATTTAGACCAAGGATTCTGCTTTTTTAAGAACTTGTTGAGAAACTCTCTATGAAAACAATTAACCACAAGTTATTTCCCGAGGGGGGGGGGCAGTCAAATATATTGCTGTACACACACGTGACCAAAAAAACGTGTTTAAAGGGGTGTTTTTTCAGTTTGGACGCAGGCGGCACGTGCACTCGTTAAGGGTATCAAAAACACAAATTTTCAAAAAAGGGGGTATTTAGGGTATGCTTTTTTCCCAAGCCTTTTCCCCGGGGTCATATTCTGGCTTGTTTTGGTGCCAAATTTGTAAATAAAGCCTGCAAAAAACTTGTTTAGGGGGTTATTTTGCACACAGAGAAATACTCGTTTAGGGGGTGTTTGATATTAATAATTTGGCCACGCGTGTGTACAGCAATACATTTGACTGCCCCCCCCCCCTCCCTCCCGGGTTATTTCTTTAGAGTTAATTATGTCAAATATTTGTGCAAAGTGGCAATTTACATGCATGTTTTCCCTGGATTATTAGGCTTGTACACTAATCCACAAATCAAGGATAAATAAATTGCTCAGTAAATGTGCAGGAATGAACTTGTCATATGAATTAGTGCTGAGCCTGGTGTGGAATGTATTGATTTGGTCTTTGCTGTGATCTATCCTCGCTTAAATTTGACAAGTATTAATAAATTTGTAAGTACCTGTTTGTGAAAAAGAACTTCTGCTCCTACATTTGTTTCAAATTTGTTTGACAACTAACAAAAAAAATGCCTCTTTAGTTTGCTGTAAGTTCCTACTGTAATTCCTCTTTTGGAATTCTTGTTGCAGTGTTCTGAAGAGTATTAACAAGACTTATAGCAATGAGTGTTTTTGTTTTGAGCAGTTGTAATCAAATCAACTAACTACGTGTACAAGTTAAGGGCAAATGGGCAATCCAACCTCGATAATGAAGTGGTACAGTACATATACTGTTAATTGGAAAACAGGGGGGGGGGAAACAAGGTTTTAAATGCTTGAAAAAATGGTCAGTAGGACAAGGAATAAGAAGTTGATTGTTTTGACAAATGACATCCAAGCAAATCTCAAATTTCTAATTTAGTGATTCAACCTTTGCATGGTAGTGGATCACTCTTCCTAAATTTTCAAGATTTCAAAAACTTGAACATGATTGCCTTTCACATGTATGCACATTATTGTATATTTTGCTTGTAATAACAAAGGGTTTTTGAACCCCTCAAAGCCAGTAAATATAATACACATAAATATACTTCATTTGTCCAAACTTTCATGAAACCACTTCTCTAATTATCTGTTTTTCAACTTTGAAACAACTCATCATGAGGGTTGGATTTCCTAACAAAGCTTAAATTGCAATTAACTACATGTAGTAGAAAAAATGTGTTCTTGTAAGGCCTACACATGACAAATAAATTTCTATTTTATATATTGCCTTTACTTCTGATGCAGGGCTGCTTCTTGTGCGATTTTTCTCTTAAAGTCTGCCACTTGGTAACCAAAAAAATATTTCTGGGCAGAGAAACTGATAAGTTCTCACACTATATGACTACAGTGTACATAATTTGTTGGGATCAATGGATTCATTTGTTTATTTTTTCCCTGTTGCATTGTTATTCTGATGGGAAAGGCTGGTAGGATGTCATTTAAAATTACTCATCCAAATATCACTATTGCATGGCTATTTGACTTTCAATGATAATGATATTCATTATACTGTTCATAAAAAGGGAAACTGTCTACAGTTCTACATGTACACAGTACTAGCTTTTCTGATAGTCTTTGAAACATATACATGTAGAGTTGTACAGGTCTTTCAAAAGTTCTTTAAAAAGTTACTCATTCGTTAAATATTTGGATAAAGTTATTGTCAACCGAAAATTCACGTGAAAAATAATGTTTCTTCATTTTCATACAACTTTTGCAGATGGTAATAGGTAAAATTTTATCAAAAGTTTTTATGCCTGTATACATGAATGTGTACATTAAGTTTGATAAGTGTATACTTTTCTGTCTTGAGGTGGGGGGGGGGGGTTGCACCCACAAATGTACACCATGTACATGTAATAACACTTTACCCACAAATGTTCATGTAAAGGGTTTGGGGCATTCGACTTCATGTACATGTATTAGTCCTTTGAAACATACATGTACTAATCATTTGTAGCCCTTTATCACATTAATTATAAAACACTTTGCAAAAAGAAATATTTTCTCTTTTAGAGTCAACTCTCTTTGCAATGTTATTTTTTTTATTTGTTAGATACATGTACATGAATATCCCAAAGAATTTGTCACTGCATGTATATTTATTTCCTTTATGTACTCATTTTATAGGGCATGTCAACGAAAAATTTAGATATTACAAGAAAATGATCTTTGACTGTGTGGAGCTTAGTGAGTCTACAAATGTAGTTTCTGTACTCATGTGCATGTGTGTTGTGCTTTTTGTAAGTCATAACCAATTGGGTTGTTTTCCACATTTTTCACTAGGTCTCCGTCACCATCCCAATGAGACAAAGTTAGAATTCACCATTCTAGGAGTTTAATATAGCAGTTTCGTGAATTTTCTAACTCTTACTATTTCATTTGCAACCTCAGTGTCAACAGGACCTACCCATGATGTCCCCTGGATCTATCACAGCACAATCAACAAGGAATGGAGAATATCCAGAGAACAGATTCTCTCTCGCTCTTGATGCCAACGATGAGAGCCAGCTCATTGTTAACTCTACAAAGTCCAAGGGGAAGGACGGTAAACGGGCACCGGATCCAGCCGAGAAACCTGACAAGACAAAACTCAGCAGGAAGGATTCTAAGAAAGAGGAGCGTGCCAAGGAGAAGGAGAGGGCCAGGGAGAAGGAGAACCAGAAACGAGAGTCTCCTGTCCCCATAGTCCAACAGCAACCGAAGATCGGTCAATCTCCTCTTGCCGATATGAACCAGATCATGATGGACAAGAATGGAAAGGGACCAAAGAAAGAGAAGACAGAAAAGGCCAAATCACCAAAGGCCCCTAGAGGACGTGGCTCGGGTAAAGCCTCGCCTAGGAGGGAAGGCAAGAAAGAGAAAAACTTTGACCTGGAGGGGCTCCTTCCTGCATCTGATCCAAAGGAGGAAAGGTCCCTAGAAGGAATCAACTTTTCAATGTCTGGATTGGAGACAACGGAAAGTGATGGACTGTTGTCATCGACCTCAACTACTGGAGGCCTCACCTCTGGACCTTCGGGATCGGTGCAGCATACCCCTGTGCCATCTTCACCACCACCCTCTTCACCTCCTGCTTCAGCAGCAAGTGCTGGAAGTGATCAGGTATGTATTTTGAACACTTTAGACTACAGTCATCATGCTCCATCATACAAACTTCATAATAAAAGTACATAGAATTTCACATTCAAATAAGATGTTGTGATTGTTTTGTTTTTTTCTATTTATTGAAATAACTTGTTATTGTTATAGAGTACTGAAGTATGACGTCAGTTGCCATGGTGTCATGGCGGGCTGGTTCTCAACAGTCACAGCTGACGATCGTCTGTACGCATTTGTATGACTTTAGTTCGTCTGAATAATGGGTTGCAAGCGATCAAATTCCGGTAGCAGCCATGTTCTCCTATGAGAAACCCACGCTTTCATTCGGCGGGTCCATTTGTTTTGAACCAGTCCGTCATGACACCATGGCAACTGACGTCATCACTCATCACTTCGGTACTCTATTGGGATGGACTAGGTATTTTAAATAAGGAATTAAATTACTTTATTGAAGTCCATATTTCTCTTGTCAATTCTTTTTATAAGATTTTTTTTTTCTCAGAATGCAATTTATTGATTGACTCTTCGGTGATTTACTAATGGATAAAATCAATATTAGGATTCTGTTATTGTATCTGTAAAAAAGAAATGTTAAAAATGATTTTAGCTTCATGAGTTGATCAATCCCTGAAATATTTTGTAGGCTCATTTACAATGCCCACAATACATTGAAAACCATATTTACATGTAAAGGTCAAGTCCACCCCCAGAAAATTTTTGATTTGAATCAATAGAGAATAACACTGAAAATTTCATCTAAATCGGATGTAAAATATGAAATATATGACAGACATTTTTAACTTCCCTTAATTTCACAGAACAGTTATGTGCACATATTGGTCGGTATGCAAATGAGGGGACTGATGACATCACCCACTAACCACTAAAACAAAGTTTTATTCCTTCCTGAACATGTAGAATTACCATTGTTCATACATGTATTATGGTTCGGTCAAGTTGGTCCTTATTATCAAATCTGTAAAAATTGATATATTGTATAATTCAAACAATAAAAAATAACAGAAATAGTGAGTGAGGGACATCATCGACTCTGTCATTTAAATGTCACTGAGCTATGCATATAACTGTTTTATGAAAAATGAGCGAAACTTTAGGATGTCTTATTTTTGAAATTTCCTATTTTGCATATATGATTTTGATGAAATTTTTAGTGTTACATGTATACTTGTTTTATTTTTCTCAATTGATTTTTCTGGGGTGGACTTGGCCTTAAAAAAGGAGGGGGAGTGGAAACTTAATATCTGCTCAAAACTTGATTTTGATAATGTACTGTAAGTAATAGTCAGTTCTTTTATAGCACATATCATGTACCATCTCATCTTGGCCTTGGAACTGTGATATTATTACCCTAGCCTAGCCTGGCAAACCTTTAACAGCACAAAAAAGTAATGATTTAATTACAACAATAATTTTCTTACAATTCTTTGAGAATTGTAGACATACTACATGAAACATGATTATCGCACCATCAAGCTTAACAGATTAACTTATAATGTAAGGAATTGTTTTAACGATTCTAAGTCACTTTGATAAGAAATCTGTATATTGAACTTCTAATTACTTGATGAAGGTATAGAGTTATACTTTAGTCACATTTGCTGTACGGCAACCATACAGCGAATTGAAAATAGCAATTTTATTCATTTTTATTCAACCACCTATATGTAGCTGGTACAAAAATGTTAAAATGGCTGTTTTCAACTTGCCGTAGAGCAAATGTGACTGAGGTATTAAATAGTCATCCAACTTTCATACATTTATCAGTTTCTTAAATCATTGGTTTTTATTTTTGCTGTAGAAAGTATAAACATCCTTTTGCTATTAAATCAATTAGTTAATTACATGTATATGTAAATGAAAACTTTACATTATCTTATTGCACACTTCACTTTAGTTGAATCAATTTAAAGAACCCCCCCCCCAAAAAAAAAAAAAATATATATATATGTTTGTAATTTCACTTCCATTTCGTGGGGCATCGTGGTCTAGTGGTTACGAATCTCGTCTTTCAATGAGAGGGGTGTGGGTTCAAATCTCAGCCATGGCCTGTTTTCCTTTAAGAAATTTATCCACATTGTGTTGCACTCAACCCAGGTGAGGTGAATGGGAACCCGGCATGTACCAAGCGCCTTCAGCAGCTGGAGCTACAGCCGGGGTAATATATAGTGCGCCATTGAATAGGAAACTATATAAATCGGCGCCTCATAAATGCTATATATCATTATTATTATTCCATTCCATAAGTGAATTTAAATATTTTCCTTCTTTGATTCCATCCATAGGCTTCTGCTTCAGAAGGTGGCGGAGGAGCCGAAGGAGAGGAAGGGGCTTCCTTCGATTTCTTATTAGCATGGTAACCAACCATCCACCGATGACAGCTAGGGCTGGATCAGCTAAGGATTAAAGAAATAACATTAATGGTTATGAAAAGCCATGTAACTTGTAACTTTATCTTGAGCTTTGCCATGAATATTTGTAATGTACATGTACAGCTTCATGTTTTATGTCGCCATATGAAAAGAATGAACTTGCTGGCTCCAAGTAGTTTTTTTTTTGTTCAAAGTGAAATGCCAACAGGGTAGTATCATTTGAAATACATGTATAGGCCAAAATGGGTGTTCTAAATGTATTACTGCCTTCCAATGGCATAAGGAAGTATTAAAGTAATGTATTTGAATTATTAGTATTTTCTTATTGCACTCTTTTTTGGGTTCAAATTTGCATTTGTTTTTGCGACACAAAGAAAGAGCAACATTTGTGATGCTCAAGCAACTCTTTTTATAGACTGTTGTTACAAGTTCACTGTGGTCAGATGTATGACATCACACAATCTTAGTTCGTGCTGATGGGTTGTTTTTTTCTTTGGATCAGGCATGCTTCCGAGATCTTCAAGGATGTAGAGCTAAATGTCCTTCATAGATTCAAAAGGAGAATTGTTGAGCCATTTGCTACTAAAGCAGCTTTTCCATTTTGGGCATGAACTGCAGATTCTACATAGACCGTGTTGATTGTAAGAGAACAGCCTATTACATGTACTGTATGTGCATCTCTTGATAAGAGATATGTTGTGCAAGATGTAGTTTTTCATTAACATTCGTGTAAATCAGAGATAAATTTTGCTCTTTGGTTGGAAATATCACATTTCTCACTTACTTCCTTTTGCCATTAGACTATAAAAAAATAAGTGTTTCTCCTGAGGAGAAATCAAGGCATATCAAGTTATATAAACAAATTATAAAAGAAAATTGCAAGAGGGGATGAGAAACATTTTTTTGGGGGGGGGCTTTTAGGTCAGTGTGGTGTTTTGGCCATGGTGTTGTATTTCTGAATTCTTGCCATTTGTAGACACTATTAACGGCAATTGTCAGTAGTTATTCAGCTGATTTATGTACAAGAATAGACGAGCATTATAAAAAAAAATTAAATGAATGTATGCATTATCAGTCCTCAAATAATATTGCCCTTGCTTTTAGTAGGCATTTTTTTTTTAATTCTCTGCTGGAAAGAGAAGTTTGGCTCCATGAGTCACTTCAATCGTTAGATATTCCTAGATCAGCATTTGTACTGCATGTGGCTATTAGTATTGCTCCAAGAACTTCTTGAGTACAAAATGGGAATTCCGATTGAAGTGGGCTGACCAGGGTGCTCTTCCCATAAAGCTGTTTGTAAGTAATGCACGACTTCTACACATGACTGTTGAGCTGATTATGAGTCAAGTTTTCACCGGTTTAAAAAAAAAACAGACTGATGTGTTCATAAACCTCATCAAACTTTTACAAATAATAGTTTGCATTTTGCTCGTTAACAAAGAGGATTTTGAGAGATCAGATTTCAACTAGCTGCAGGGGAATAAAATTGATTGAGAATCTGATATCACCAAAGAAGTGGTCACCGGTCGTATGTATAAAGTCATCCCATAACTTTCAAACATCTTCATGAAGCAGTGGCGCCCCATTATATGTTGCATGGTCTATGCCCCTATGCACAGGCAGTTGATGTCTTTTTTTTTCTGAACTCGCACTTTACTAGTTAAGACCACCGCACACCTTACAACTGTTCGCGATCCGATTTTGGAACAAATCGCATTTTGCTCATTTTCTAAAAATGTGAATGGAACATATCATTTTATTTGAGGTTAAAATTAATTGAAAGAATACATTTTGAAAGATTGCAAGCCTTTATTTTGGAGTAAAGGCAAAATTGGTTTCAAATTGTAGCCAATCGTACGACTGCTATGACATCATTACGACTAGATATCAAATTTGCTTTTATTCTAAGGATGATAGCATAGTCACAGATTTGATCATAGGTATTCGTACGATGATTTTGAACATTACACAGTAAGATATTCCTTGTCTCAGTATTAGCATCAAATTCTACTAGATTTTATTCCAAAGTCGGGTCGCAGATCAATCGTAAGGTGTGCGATCGCCTTTAGTATTGCCCAAGTAATAGGGACAGGATTCTTCAATAGATGCAGGTACTGCTTTCTCTGTGGTGCTAAGCTGGCAGAGAAGCCATTTAAAGTTTGTACATGGTGTGGCTTGAGTAGTTGTAGATACCGTACTAGTTGGTACTCAATCATGTTCTTTGAATCAATGCAAGTGCTACCTGCAGGTATTGTCCAGTAACACAACAGGTGCTATAGATTTCTGGATTACGCCCTCTTCCTTTCTATGCAGTCATGGCTCAAGGGGCTTCAGAATGGAGGTGGACATTGGACCTTTTTGTTGTAAAGATTTGTATTTTATTAGTTGTGGGGGGGGGGGGGTCATTGATATGTAAGATATATATAGTTTAAAAGAAATGTAGTATAATATATTGAAGAAACTTTTATTTTGCTTGTTCTGTAGTCTGTACCAGCCCATTTTCAAAGTAAC
Source organism: Lytechinus pictus (assembly GCF_037042905.1). Lineage (NCBI taxonomy): Eukaryota > Metazoa > Echinodermata > Echinoidea > Temnopleuroida > Toxopneustidae > Lytechinus > Lytechinus pictus. The sequence continues at coordinate 20,608,186 of NC_087251.1, forward strand.
CCTATTCCCATTTCCTTTCCCCTTGAAAGTAAATCTCCAGATTCCAGAGCTGTCTGTTTCATTTTACACAATGCCAATCCTTGAATCGAGTTGTAGAATATAATCAATGCAAAGTGGGTTTCTTTCTTCATTTGTCATTGAAAGAATATCAAACTTATGAACTTTCTCTTGAGGTGATGTCAAGGTTTCCTCCGTAAGATTGGATGTAGCAGAGAATCAGGAATAAAGATTTCTTTGTTGGAAGAATTGTGTAGGGCTGTAAGAAATGGTTGTCATGAAGGATATTACTCTCTTTTAGACAAACTGAACATGCTCTTTGGTTGGGGAAGGAGGTATTTATTGAAGGATTTTGCTGAAGTAAAATGGCTACCTTGGGCCTATAAAGAAGATTAGATGGTGGGGTAGTTTAATTATCTGTTTAACATGCAGTCTGTTTTGCAAAATGTGAGTTATCATTTGCATCGATATTAAATCGTCAGATAAATATTTGTTTGATTTTGTAGAATTGCAGACAGAAAACAGATTGTATCAGTATATTCTGTGTCATAATAAACAATTTATCAATCCACGTTTTTGAAAGCAATCCTATTTAAGAGATGATGCTAATCTCAGGATTATCACCATTGGTCATGTCTTAATCCATTTAATCTGATTTTGTATGCTCCAGTACTTTCACACTTCTTCCTGTCAAGAAAATTCACATAAGGCAACAAAATATCTGACGATTATTTTATGTGATAACACTTTACCTTTACATGCAAATTCTTAAAGATTTAGCATGTGACAATGTGCATGTGCTAGCTGATGTTTGGTGAGATTGAAGTTCTTGTAATTTGTAAATTCCTGGTAACCTATTAATTTCAGTTGTTGAGAGGAGAGCACTTCTCTTTCACATTTTCAGGCTAAATGCCTGTGAGTTAAACAATATGTTTGAACAAATTACATTTTTGGATTCCCATTAATTTAGCACACATTTTCAAAATTAGAAGAATACATATTTTCATCATTAGGAAGATGTGACAGCAGATGATCATGATCATACTATTTGCAGATTACCTTGATAAAAGATTATTTCGTAGTGCATGTCTGTGAGTTGTTTGCAGTAGAATTTGCACTATTTGGAAATACCCCCCCCCCCCCCATTCTTGTATTCAGTGTAAAATTGTCCCCACCCAACTTTTTCTGTGTAACTATTAGAGTCAAGTCTCAGTTTGCAGTTTTTAGTGACAAAGCAGTATGTTATCTGCTTGCTATTGACACATATCTGAGCTAACCAGTATCAGATTACTCATCTCTCAATGATATCTCCAGGCATAATCTTCTACTAGAAATCAAGAAGAAGCAATTATTGCTTTGCAATATACTTTACATGTACATTTCTAACTATTAATAGTTTTGCTATTACTTGCAGGTCTAGGTTCAGACATATGCATGAATGTTTTTCATATAGTGCAGTATTTAGAGTCTACCTGCAATATGATTCTGTTCAATACATTTGTGGTACGAATAAGTACTACAAATCTTCAAATCTCAACATTCATATTTTCTTAGGCTTCATTTCCTGAAGCATTGTTATTTTTCTTATGAGTAATTTTCAATTTTGGAGTTTCAAGTTTGTGAAAAGATTTCTGGTGAATATTTTCAGCAGTCTTAAATTGTGATTTGTTAATGATTTGTACTTGAAAATATGAGAAGTTTGACATATGTGCATTTACCACTGCTTATGGTAAGCCATGTATGAAATGTTGCAAATGTTGTAAGCAATTTTATGGAACACCTTAAATATAATTTGTAATGAGTTTTCATAGTGTGATAGAAAAAATAAATCAGTCATTTTCATTGTATTCATATTTATTGTTTATACAAAACTTCTACATGTACCTGTAGTTTCATTGATATGAAAACTTATCAACCACTGCTCTGGTCTCATTTGGGAACAAAATTCAGTAAATTTTTGCTTGTTTAGGAAATAAACCATCAAAACAAGAATCAACAACACAATATTTGTGATATATGGTGTTTTTTTAGCGGGGTATCATATTTATTTGTCCCCAAGTACTTGTGAAGTTAATCACACTGTACAACTTCCATTTAAATGGATTATACATTGTAATATGTATTCAAATTTATTTAAAGCAGTGCTGATTAAAAGTTATTATATTCATTCCTATCCAACTGCAGTCTTTGAATTGGGAATATGATTCCAATCTAATGCAACCAACTTGAATAGCCTACAGTGCAGACACTCCACTCCCCCAATTTTATTAGGTAGTTGGAGAGATAGTCTGTTGAATAGGACTTAAGAAGGTGTCAAATCATAGCCAAAAGCTCAAAAATTTGCTAATTTGGTTGTATACTGTATTCAAACATAATGATTTGATTTTCATTTAACTTTATTGGTGTGGAGTATCCATGTTTGTTATACTTATGTTTAAAATAGAATATATATGTATATTTATGTTTGAGACTGAATGTATTCAGGAAGCTCTCTGTGTGCCAAAATATTTATTTATTCATATATATGTTTGTTTAGTTCGTGAATTTGTTACATCAGCGCTGCAATTTAGCTGTTAGGCACTTGTGTATGTTTTTAGATACATCATAATGTCTTGTATTGTTTATGTATTCTCATTTATTAGTTTTATATTTTTCTATTGATTGATTTATTTTTTAGTACCAGTAGGTATAGAGATTTACAGGTATGTGTTTCATTTTATGTTTCGATGCATGTGACCAAGTGTATTTGTTTTCTAGTATCATTAATAATGTAATTTGAGAAGACACATATTTGAGGAGGGTAGGATATGTAAGAATATAATGCAATTATATCCAGAACAACCCCTGTCTTGTTGACCATTACACCCATCCCCCTCCGCGACTCCATTCAGAGACTGGACCTGTAGTACAGGGGCAAGTTTCACATAGAGAACTTATAACTTTGTCATTATGGTAAATACCTTGATAACAGAGCTCTGGGCTCAATCAGAATCAAAGTTTTCATGGTAATTATTATAATCCAAGTCTTTATGAAAAGGGGATGAGGGTGATGTTTTAAAACACATTTTTTGGGGGAAACTTTTTACCATTGACCAACACAATTTTGTAACTCTCAATTCATCATTAGAACTTGGCTCAGCTTTCTTTTACCAGTTCTTAATTCAGTATCAAAAGACTATGTTAAGGTGTCTTCCCTAAATAAGTTTATAAATTTTCAATAAAATGATCTGCTTGCATTCGGGCTTTTGAGAGAGTTGATACATTTGGGGTCATTTCACCTTGTGTCAATTAATTTGGTTTCCAGATCAAATTACCGTCAATGCTTAAGGTAATCTATTAGATAAAGATATACTAGTATTTTATTTCATTGCTCGTCAATGAGCTACATGTAAAACCCTCAAGAGGGCGTTTTCTCTGAAGGACAATATATTTTGATATTTCATTCAGGGTTCAATCCTTGTCTACTGTACCTATGCCCTTGAGCAAGGCAATCAACAGAGCTATTTTGTTGGTGCCAATGTGTGCACATGTTTAAAAAAAGGGGACACATAATGCCCAAACTGATCGTTTATATGCAATTATACATAATTGTATGTATTTAAGATTGTAGAGTATTCAACAATTTCTATTTTAGTATTTCTTAGCATGATGTATTCCTCTAATACATGTATATAGCTTACTGCATGCTCCTGAAGTTGATTTACTATAATTTTTTCTGAAATAAAGTAGTTTAACTTAGATATCTGATTCTATTTGAATGTTCAGTAAACTTGTTCATCTGTGAATTATATGCTGGGTGCTTTTTTGAAAAACATGTGAGAGAGATTATTTCTAGTTATTGAAATCATGTATCAATGTATAGGAAATGAAGGACACCCTTTGATTCATCAAGAACAATATTTTCCCCATTAAAACAGTAACGATTTTCCTTAAAATGATGATGAAGTATTATTGGTTTGCACTATGTATTTCAGATTTCTCTAATTCATTCCAGCTGGCATAATTACTAGACTACATTACAAATGTTCCATCCTGGGTAAGGGTCCTGGGGGTGTTTCACAAAGATTTATGTATGACTTAAGTCGCACTTAAATCCCGACGCGTACATGATATGCAACACGCGATCTTATTGATAGATACGCAGTAGTGCCCGTCCTCATGACACGATCTGACCAACGCGGTCAAGCCTTTTATACCGCATGCAACTAGGCATTTAAGTGCGAATCTAAGTCATACTTAAATCTTAGTGAAACACCCCCAGGCCCTATGTCATTAGTTAAGGTCCTTAGCTGGTGATGTTCAGTGTTTTAAGTGACTGTCATATTGCCTCCAGTAGAGATAAGATGTGCATTGACTAACTCTAAATTAATATGTCTGTAATTAGAAAAGAAACTGCATTTTTATTCGTTTGTTTATAAAGTGAAGCAAAGGCAAAAATAGTAATGTCGTTTCTGCACTGTTTTTTCGTAATTTTTTTCCTGTAAAATTAAAGGAGTCAACCTTGCCATGGACCTGTAGTATAAGACAAAAGCAGTTTTAGAATTTATTGAATGGGTTACTATATACTGCAAAAAAGGGGAGAAGAAAGATATGAAAAAGAAGTTATTCCTTATGGGGGATTTTACTCTTTCTATATTGCATTTAATTATCAAAATAATCCCCCCAAAAAATCAAACTTGAATTTATTACTTGAAGATAGTGCTAGATCTATTCTAGTCATTAACAAGTTCCCTATATATTGTGGTGATGGGAATTAGGGAATCATTTTGCCAAATGGCTAGTGCAATGTTACTCAGAGCTTGATGTATGAAATTTGAAAACGGGCTAATCCAATATGGGGGGGTTCATTGTATTTGTGAATGATAGAAATTCTCGTACATGTAATGGTGACAGATTTTCTCAAATATTTGCTTGTTTCCTTATTAGTCATAAATAAGTTGAATTGAGATAACATGCAGCAATATAGGAAGTCTTTATGTATCATCAAACATTGTGAATATTTGTCAACTTGTTAAAAAAAACATGAATTGTATACTGCATGTAGAATTATTTTGTGCTAGCAATTTTTTTTATTATTACTATTGTTAGTATTCATAGAGAATTTTGCACAAATTTCCTGCTTTGTGTCATGCATGGAACATGTATTCCATTTGTGATTATTGTTCAATGTTGCAAACCTATATTAGAATAAATAAATATAGTTATTAATTTGTAATTTCTTGTCTGATTTTTTTTCTTGTCAATTTTAGTTTTCTGTCTTGCCGTTACGGATAATATAGGCATATTTGAAGGATATGTATGTTTAACTACCAAACATGAATGTACATTATTAATACCGTAGTTTTTGTCTCGCCTGCATAGCAGAGCGAGACTATAGGCGCCGCTTTTCCGACGGCGGCGGCGGCGGCGTCAACATCAAATCTTAACCTAAGGTTAAGTTTTTGAAATGACATCATAACTTAGAAAGTATATGGACCTAGTTCATGAAACTTGGACATAAGGTTAATCAAGTATTACTAAATATCCTGCCTGAGTTTCAGGTCACATGACCAAGGTCAAAGGTCATTTAGGGTCAATGAACTTAGACCATGTTGGAAAAATTATTTTCAAAATCTTAACCGAAGGATAAGTTTTTGAAATGACATCATAACTTAGAAAGTATACGGACCTAGTTCATGAAACTCGGGCATAAGGTTAATCAAGTACCACTGAATATCCTGTGCGAGTTTCAGGTCACATGACCATGGTCAATGGTCATTTAAGGTCAATGAACTTTGGCCGTGTTGGGGGTATATGTTAAATTACCATCCTAGCTCTGAAAGTTTATGGATCTAGTTCATAAAACTTGGACATAAGAGTAATCAAGCATCACTGAACATCCCCTGTGAGTTTCAGGTCACAAAACCAAGTCAAAGGTCAATAAACTTAGGCCATGTTGGGGTAATTGTTGAAGTGCCATCATAACTTTGAAAGTTTATGGAGAGAGTGAATGAAATGTGGACATGGGTGTAGTTGACAGTCTCCGTTCAAATGTCATTTATGGTAAATGAACGTGGTATTATGTCAGTATATGAATGATGTTTTTGTGAATGATTATTTTATAGTAGTTTTCAAAGTTAGCACTGCTGCTATATTAAATTGCGTAATGCAGGCGAGACTGCCAGAGGCGTTCCACTTGTTCCTGTTCTTATTGACATTTGGTATAGTGGTGTACAAAATGAATGTTTTTAACCAGTGGTATAGTCACATTTTGGCTTAGTTTTTTTTTCCTGTCAATCTCCAAAAAATCAAATAACTTTGATAAACATGATTTGTCTCTCAAACGGTGCTTTGTTATTATTTTGTTATCAAATATAATGTTAGGAGGATCTTTGGATGATGTCTGATATGAGCTCTTTTCACCTTGGTCTACTAATATCTCAAATTTATCCTGTACATTATTTGATTGACAGGTTATAAAGTATTTATGAAAAAAAAACATTGTATCACCAAGAAATATATTTATGTAGACGATATTGTATAAGTAGGCAGGAAACTATTTTATTTGATGTAAATTGGCAGGAATTAATCTATATTTCACAAATTTAGGTAAGATTTTCAGCTCCCATAATCTTGTTTGGACGGGGTTTGCCTTGACAAAAACGGTTTACAGTGAGCATGACGACCCTCCCCCCCCCCCCCCGAAAAAAGATAATCAATGCCCCCAAACGGCCATTTTCTTAATTTTAATTTAATTTGCTCAGGGATTACCCTGCCCTTCATTTGTTGGGCTCATCAAATATTGGTCCCCATAGCACCAGGGAGCGGACTTATGATGGTCGCCCCTGTCCCAATTTAAAAAAAAGGATGGAAAAGAAGAAAAGAAAGAAGGGCCTGGTGCAGGTGAAATACGGGAAGAAAAGGGAGAAGATAAAAGAGATGGAAAATATAGTTGTCATAAAGCAATAATTTTAAAGAGGGAGAAAAAAGTTTTTCTCGCAGTAGCACAGGTAGCATTAGATTATGATTATAGACTTGTATTTTTTTAATAGTTTTCCGCACACGGGCTCGCCATAATCGAATTAAAAGCATCTTTGTGAAACGTTGTAACGACATCCTTTTAATGAAATTCAGATATGCTTGTACCGAGTACTCTGTATCTATAGAAAAAAGGCCCCGAAATCTCAGCCCTCCTGTCACAAATTTAACTTCTAGAATATTACAATTAACCCTCTCCCCCCATACTTCACTTGTTTTTAGTTGCACCTAACTGGTGAAAATGCAGTGCCTCCCAGAAAATTATCCTTGTTCTCTAGATGCATAAGTGCTATTCCTCCAATCACACTACTTTTGGAGTGAAACGATCTCACTCCCTTTTGGATTTAAATTTGCATCTTTTGAAGACGTATTGTACCTCTTATGGATTAAAAATGGACATCTTTAAGTACTTGCAGTTTACTCCAGGAAGGATTGGTCCCTAATATATGGGAATGTGATTAGTGATCAGATAAGCTCTTTTGCATTTATTAACCTTATCTCAAACATACAAACAATCTTCTTTCATGGTGTATCTCACATGATACTTCACGAATAAGTGAGTAAAACAATCTGCAGAAAGGATACCAAAAAAAATGAATAAATTAATTAATCAATTAATTAATCAATAAATGAATAAAATCATCTGAACATTATTAAGAAGTTTTAAAACTCTGACAAGTGGTGGCGAGGTTACGGTTCATTCAATAATCGCTTTTCGACTAAATGCACTTTTTAGGAATTTGGGTAAAAACGATTGTAAAACAGTGATTCTCATAAGCATGGGCGGAAATCCCAGGGGGGACGTGTCCCCCCTACCAAAAATAGTAGGGGGGACACAATATCAAATGTCCCCCCTACTATTTTTGGTCTTTTATGATGGAGAAAAATGCATCATTCACATTCAAAATAATACATGTATTTTGGACTAAATGACCTTGCATTTTGGGTGAAAACCTTTGTTGATTTTTTTGCTTGTCAAGTTTTCCAGAGTGAATAAAATAAGATGAGGGGAAAACTTGGAAAATAAAAAGAATCTTTCATGTCACTATATAAAATTTTCGCTCGCGCTTCGCGCTCGCATTGCATGTTAGCCGATCTTTCAATATGGAGCTTAAATATCATGTTTGGAAGACAATATACATTATACATTTCGCCTCGGAAATCGAACTTTCATCATTTTTTGTGATTTACAAACGGATTTTAAAAAAAGTGATCTGTAAAAGTTACAGCTTTATGGTCTAAATATTGACATTTTCTACTCGCACTGAGAGCTCGCAAAATTCGATTTATTCAGTACCTATTATTTTTGTGTATTCCATTTAGTTTGAAAATATCCCTTTTCAAGTCTGATTGTCAAAACGTAGCAGATAGTGCTACTCGTATTTTGATTGGCGAGTTATGTATGTCTCAATATTGATTTTCATGACAGTTTATCAAAGATTTTGGCTCGCGATTTGCGCTCGCATTGATGGTTAAAAATATTTTAACTGATGCATTCTATTCCTAATTACAAAAGTGCTTGAAATGTCCAGTTTTCAGGCCATAATATCATCAGATTTCTTGCCCGCATTATGCATTAATAAATAAGATATCAATTTAATGATTAAATTGTCCCTTTTGTTTCATCTCGCGCTTAGTAAGAGGAATAGGAAGATAGTCATCATTTTCGTATGATTTGTCCTAAGGATGTCCCGGTCCTATGTCAAAACTCAAATAATAATGAAAAATATCAGCTCTTTATTAAGTGTGATCCATATCCACCTCACAATTTTCCTAAAAAGTGCTTGAAATATATAGCTGAAATTGACTATTTTTTTCAGATCGGAATATCAAATAGTTTAAGCTCGCGCTTCGCGCTCGCTGATAGATGTGTAAAATGTCGAGATTCTAGGTCTAAATCTTAAACACGCTCATATTTATTCAGATATTCAATTTGTTCTCTATTTAAATTATTATCCAGTTTCAGATCACAATATCAAAAATTTTCTGCTCGCGCTTTGTGCTCGCATTATTAATGTTGAAAGATCCCCTATTACTCATCCTTTTCATGATTTACAAAACATGAGTGTCCCGTTTTTAGGTCTAAATCTCGAATTTTTCTGCTCACGCTTCGCTTACATCAATTGTTTAGTTATATAGCTACCCTGTTCACGATTACAAAAATTGATTAAAATTTTCGATTCTTTTTGAAAAAATGTCAAAAATTTTCAGCTCGCGATTCGCGCTAGCATTGATTATTGAAATATGTAACGTCTTCATGGCTAAGTGCAAGCAGTCCTTAACAAGTACCTTTTCGATCAATTCAAATTAAACGTATATGAACATTTTCTGGCTGCGTTTTGCACTCGCTTTATTAATGTAAGGACCGGGTGTAAGAAAGACCCCCCATTACTCATCCTTTTCATGATTTACAAAACATGAATAGTGTCTTGTTCTTAGGTCTAAATCTCAAAACTTTCCGCTAGCGCTTCGCGTTCGCATCAATTGTTTAGTTATATACCTATTATATGTTTAAGTTACAAAAAGTGCTTAGAATTTCCAGTCTTTAGGTAAAAATTTCAAAATAATTTCAGCTCGCGCTTTGCGCTCGCATTATTTGATTGTTGAAATATGTAACGTCTTCATGGCTAATTGCAAGCAGTCTTTAACAGGTACCTTTTCCATCAGTTAACCTCTGCTCGCACTTCGCGTTCGTAGTAAATATTTAGTTGTATATACATCTTTTTCAGGATAACAAACATTGCCCAGAATGTTCAAATTTTAGGAAAAAAATACATAAATTTTCAACAAAAAAAATTGCTCGCGCTTCGCGCTCGCATTATATAAATAAGGACAATGATATCATATATTTATGTTGATTTATAAGAATAAAGCTAAAAAGTGACCATGAGGACTACTCCTTCAATGAAACAGACAAAAATTACCTTCGAGCGGCCGATCGGGGATTAACATACGGCTGAAAATGTTTTCGCCCCCCCCCCTATTGGCGAAGGCTGGATCAGCCCCTGTTGTCCCCCCTACCTTTCGGGACAGATTTCCGCCCATGCTCATAAGTGCACTAACCCCTGTAAATTGCACATTAAGCCATTTGAATAATACTATCCGGAATACAACTGTTAAAAATTGTATTCTTGAACACATATTTTCATAAAAACAATAGACATAAATGGAAAAATATAAAATAAATAAGAAATTTACAGAACAATAAATAACAAGAGAATTCATTTAAGTTTAGCATTCTTTGGTAAACAGTTATTGTTGGGAATGCTTTCCACCGATGTTTTGCAAATGATTTGACATCAAACCACCTAATTTGATAGAAATTATAAATGGAGATACATCTCACCTGCATAATGTGACATATATAGCGAAATACAAAATAATTTCGTAACCGGAAAAAATATAGATATAGCGACGCCTTCTGCAAAATTTCGCGGCGATCGGACTTATCACTGCCAAGATCTATCTGGGGCCCGATCTGGAGGTCACTTGTTGGCAGCCCATCCCAGTAAAACCTTGGTCTGAAAAGACCCAGATAAAATTAGGCTTAATCGTGCCTTGACTTGATATAGTTTTAACCAACATAAATTATTATAATAAATAACAATGATGATAATAATACCAATTTCAATTACATCGCCATAACGACAGAATACTAAAGTGGTTCGATAGATTAGTAGATCACGAGTCTGTCACTCGGAAAAAAAAAAGAACCATTCGGCTCAGGTCATAACTTCGGGAGTGATTTACGCGCAAGAATCCAGATATCGTAAGGGCGTTCCAGGGCGGAATCCCCCTCAATCTATTTATCTGACAGAATTGTCCCCCTCGAATTTAAATGCTAAATATTGACTTTTAGAGACAAGGGACAAAATCTAGACCAATCTTCTCAATAGGTAAAACGCTATATTTTGATGGTAAAATTGAAACAATTTTCAATTTACTTTCTCGCTTAAGATCAATTACCATGGACCTACTATTCTGGTATATCTCAAAACAGATTAGAGATGACCTTCGTTGCCCCCCCCCCCCTCTTCCCCTTATAACATATTATAATCGCCACTATTGTTAGACACACACGTGATAGTAATTCTTAATTTCCAATAATCATTATCGGAATGTAATTAGCGAATGCGTTGTTATTGCAAAGTTTTGATATATCTCTCCTGTGGTATATAGCTCATTGATTAATTTGAATTACCCATTTCAGTTTACCTTTATCAAAACTGTAATGATGCAGAATACATACAAGTCATTGTCTTATGTGACTGAATATTCCGCCTGTGCTAACAAATTGGGGCACTGACAGATGGGGGAGGGTATTGGTGCCATGCCCCCTTCCAAGTTTCATCACCAAGAAAAGAAAAAGAGGAGACAAGGAAAGAAAAGAAACGGAAAAGGGATATTAGTTTTTCGTATTTTTTTTTTAGCTCATTACGCTTATTCTAACATACAGTGGCGTAATTATGGGGGGCGCGTGCCCCCCCCCCCCCCCCCCATCGGCTGACACAAAAAAACGGGGGAAAGGAGAAAAAAGGGAAAAGAAAGAGAAACGTAGTGGGGAAGAAGAAATTATTGTATATTATATTATGTTATATTATATATATTATACTATATCATATTACATAAGAATTTTTTTTTACTTTATGAAACACAATTTGCTTAGGGCCTGTATAGGGTCTATGTCTTCATCATTCCTGGTGTTCGCATCGTCTGATCCTGTTGTACTAAAGCTCTTCACGAATTCCTAAAAACAATTCTTAAAATGACCCTTTTTCTGGTCTGAAAGTCCAAAATTTTCAGCTCGCACTTCGTGCTCGCATCATGGGCGGAAATCCCAGGGGGACGTGTCCCCCCTACTCAAAATAGTAGGGGGGGACACAATATCAAATGTCCCCCTACTATTTTTGGTCTTTTATGATGGTTAGAAATACATCATTCAAAATCGAAATATAAAACATGTATTTTGGGATGATAACCTTTTTTTTTTTTTTCTTATCAAATTTATTTTCGTCGAATTGACCTTAAGTTTGGGGTGATAACCTTTTTTTTTGCCTGTCAAATTTTCCAGCCCCTCGTCCCCCTACCTTTTGGGAAAGATTTCCGCCCCTGGCTCGCATCATGGTCAGTAAAATACGTATGGTCTGTTAGTGAATTCCTACAAACAAGCCTTAGAATGCCGTTCTTCAAGTCTGATTTTCAAAAAAAATTAGCTCGCGCTTCGCCCTCTCATTATTTTATTAGTGAGATACGTATCATGTTCATGACTACACAAAGTGCTTCGTGTGTTTAGAAGTAATTCTAACAAAATTAGCAAGCGCTTGGCGCTCGCATTATATGACTATTGTGAGATATGTATGCTTTTCATGAATTCCTAAAAATAGTTCTTAAAATGTCCCTGTTTATGGTTAATATATACAAAAAATCAGCTCGCGCTCGCACGTTTGTTTTGTGAGACGACCCTTTTAAGTCTGAATATCAAACATTTTCAGCTCGCGCTTCGCGTTCGCATTATTTTATCAGTGAGAAACATATCCGTTTAAAAGGACTGGGCTATTTGAGATGTATTGAGAACTGAGGGGCCATGATGCCCCCCTTCTGATCTCGGCCACCGTTCGCGCGATCGCGCCAAAATTTGGCACGCACATTCTTTATCACATAAAATACAAGCCAGTAAAAAAAAATCTGAAACCAATAATTTCTTATTTATTATGAATAAAATATTCAAATTTATTCGTGAAAAACATTATTTGCAAATTTAGCACCCAATTTCACTTCATATTTTCTTTTTTTCCCAAGATGTCATCTTTGTAATCTAATTCAACGGTTTCCACAAAGAAAAATTGCGAAAGCCAACGTTTTCCTTATGTATTTCTTTGTTTTTAGAATTTCTTATGTATTTCTTTTTGTTTTTCATCGTTTTCTTTAATGGAAATTATTACAGACCATTTAATAACTAAATTAAACCATAAAATAATTAAGCAGACTGATTATAATGAAAAATAATCACCCTATTATGAATTTCATCTCATAGACTTTGTACACAAAGTAAAAAAAATAACAAATTTTTGGCATGATATTGTCTCGTAAAAACGAGACGTCACGATGCTATACCCGTATATCGCGAATTTGGTCTCAAAGGTAAAATTCATGAAATTTTGCGGCGCTATCTTTTTGCGCTTCGGAAATATCGCGCGAAGCGTCGAGAGGGGGCATCATGCCCCCCTCCCCCTATTTTTAGGGTTAAAATGTCTTTATTAGGTCGGTATACCTGGCAATTCTGATTCAAAACTTTTGTTGGTGCCCCCCCCCCCCCATGCCGTGACCAACGGTACGCCACTGCTAACATATTCGTCTGCTGTGCAAACCCTTCACTCGAGTTATAAGGGTCTGAATGTGGAGCCTAAAATGCCTTGTGTACTGAACGCCCTAATTGAAATAGCAAGTTTTATATATGCTAGTCTTTTTGTGGAGACCCACTTGTTGATCAAAAGTTTCAATCATGGTGTGTGCCTACAGACTAACACAACGACTGTATCTTTTTGGCCTATACGGATGTATTCATGATAAGTTCAGTCATTCATCTTACTTTGCGGGAGACATTTCCACTATGGAACTTTCTGGGGTAGAAATTATTTCGATTGTCGATGCGCAATAGTTTTTTATGTGTGTATGTGTCTGGGGGTTTTATTTCATTGTCTACAAAAGCACATGGAGAAGCTAGCTAAAATTAAAATATAACATTAATCACATTTTCACAGAAAAAATAGGCCGAGGGAGTCATCACCCATAATTAATGAGAATGAATTGAATTATGTTCATTGTATCTCATAACCCGACAGTATGGACACTGAATCAATAGCGCAATATTTTTTTCAATATCATGAGTATTATGACATGAATTATGGCACAAATTTACAGAGAAACACCATTTATGCACAGAAAGTGTTCTTACACGCTCGTTAAGCATAAACAATTATAATGGAAAGCTAAAATTTGGTAATTTAAATGCCAGAGAATAGAGCCGTCTTTTGAAACTAGGGTGCGAAATATCATATTCCAAGCCACATCGATGGTTTATAATTTTTATAAACTTATATCAACTCTCTCTTTTAATAAATGACCTTTAATTTTCGTCTTGCTTGGGAAAATTGAGGAAAAACAACAACGTTAATTAGAAGCGTAATTTTCCCCATTATTTGTTATCAAATACTTCTCTGTTCCTTCACATTCAGTTTATCTCATTTAAGGTGACATTGATCACGTTATTGATCTCTGCATTCGGGCTCATAAGACATCAAAAGTTTCGGTTGTACCGAAGAAACAACATGGACATAGGCTGTCAATGTGTCTTACTAATATTCTAGCAATGCCCGTAATATTGAATCAATAATTTTGCGCTTCGCGCTCGGAATGTGTCCCTAAATTGGTTTGTGTGTACTTCACACCCCTTCCCCTCTTCAAAAAGATCTCCTTATGCCTTTAATGGATGAAAGTGCCACACCGAAAGACAGTTCTTAATGAGGAAAAATCGTGATATCGCAAGGGCACCACATTGCAATTAGGTGATTACAATCCTGCATGACAACACAATAATCTGATTAATGGAATTCTCAATTGTTATGGTTAGAGCATTACGTTGATTGAAAATATGTGTCGGAATATGATTGCGCTACAGCTAGTATTCAAAAATTTATTACTTATTATGACTCAAATTATGACATTTGAGGTAAAAGCTAATTTTCGGTATTGACTCATTTTTGATAGACGGATTCGCGAATAGAGGAATAAAAATCAGAGATAAAAAAAAAAATTATGTAATTTCATCTTGATTTTCTTTTTCTTCAAGAAATCAATGAATAATTTGAATATATATCTGTATATTTTCTAGTTTTCATTTATGTTTGTTACACTATCGTCCAAATTCAATCCCCACTCAAGTGGATATATGTCTATAATTCACCTGTTTCACTCTATAACATAAAAAATAAAACCAAACATTCAATTGATCATGCTTTACCAAATCAAATTGACAGCAGGAGAAGGTCTATTAATTCATTGTGTCTGTATCATCGACTTTGGAGCCACAACAAGTATAACATCATAGCACTGCTACTTCATCTAATTCAGTTATCAATTGAATTATGTTACCGCTTCGCAATCTTCGCAATTGACATTACTTATGGCAAATCATAACGTTTATAGATACATTGACAAACAAACGAACTCCAGCATTTCTATGACCTTTTCTTCTTGGATACAATCAAAATATTTATCACAAGTTTGTTGCTTTTGTTTTTACTGTTTTTATTGATTATAGGTTGAGAGCACTTTAAACCGTAGGAAACAATCACTTTCTGCCAAGCGGGGGAGGGGGCATCAAATTCCATGGATTTGCGTTTTCCTTTTCATGTTTGCTGCTTTTTTTAATCTGTTTATTGATTATACGTTTGACACGTACGTAAGATGTTGAAAACGATTACTTTCTTCCTCGTGAGCAGACACAATTTATCAAATTTACGTACGTAAGATGTATAGACCAAGGTGAAGGGGGCACCAACCACAAAAATAACAGGAATTGTCTTCTCGGAATTGATCACTACCGATTTGCACAATGCTTTAATAGATCTCCCGTGTGGGCAAAGCAGTTTCGGGGTTACTAGGGATACGGCCCCGCCAAACAACCGGAGGGGCTTTCAATGCGAATAATATGACTTCGTCGATAATCCCGCCTCGGTAACAAAAGCGTGACCAGAGGGGTGGAAAAAAGAAGGCCCCCAATCAAGCCGATTTGAGCTTTCAGTACAATAGCTTGAGGAATTGTGAGGTAGTTGGTACTCACTGAGCTGCATAACACAAAAAACCCATAAAATCGATACAATACTTTGGGTAACTTTAATGACGTACATATAACAGTCTTGGGTTTAGTAGAATAGTTCGTCAATCATATACCAGATGATCTGCCTTCTGAAAGGTATATACAAGGAAATAGACAGGAAGAAATATATATATGAATTCAGCTTTATTCTGCTTTTTTTTTCTTCAAGACGACAAGATTCAGGGTTGCAAATTTGAGATGAACACCTTTCTACCAGGACTTTGCTACGAATAGGTATATAGTTGTGATATATCATCACTGCAGTGAAACCGGTTGACCATATAGACAAGGACCTACATTCAATGCGGACATTCTTACTTCATAAGAGTTCGTTCGGGGAATCTTCAAGTGAATTGAGGGGACCAAAATTAACTCCAAACAGAGTGGATATTTTTGTTTTCATATAACCACCAAGAGAACATAAACTGTCACAATGGGTATCGTTTCAATTGCCAAAGGGCTTCTGGCCCGAGTTTTCTTTGCCGTGCATGGGATTCTAGCAACGTGGCGGGCTACAAGTGTATACCAATCAAATATCTACTACGTTCTCCTGGCGCCTCTAATAGTTTTGCCTGTTGAGATGGGTATAACCTTTGGTTGTACTGAAAATGGAGAATGGAAATGGTAAGTTGTAAGATAATAAGACAGTATGTGTGAATTGTAAATTTGATCGAACAGGAGAGTGTAATTAAAGTACAAGATGTAAGGTTTTCAGGGAAAATTAAGTAGTACCTAGGAGAAAAAACATGATAAGTAAAATTGCGCGGTATACCACCATGCAACTAAAAAAAGCGAAAACAACAACAACAGAAGATTAAATGGTCACAGAATATTCATGAAATAAAATGCTTGCCTGAAAAATATTGTCATATTTGGAAAAGTATATTAAGTGTTGGTACATACATGTATAGGCTTACATAATGATATACAGCTTTTCAACGTGTCGAGTAGTTTCTTGTCTAGCAGGAGTGTAGCTAGTGTTTTTTTTTTACATGAAATTTATTTCTGACAATTGCAATTACCATGAGTGTATAATAAGTCAAATAGGAACGATAGAATGTGTAGGTATGTATATGCGATGACTCTTGTATATCAATCATAAATTGTATCTTCAAATTAATGAGTATGTAAGGAAGTGATCTAATATTGCCCCTATCCTCCAATTGTTTATACCTGGAATGGATGCATTTGTAAATCCGCAGACCTTTCATAAGATAGAGGTCCAAAAATGATGGGTCATCGTTTGTTTTGATGATCGTTTTTATTCATGTACTTATTTTCCCTGAATACCAGTGAAAACGGCATTTAAAGGCCAAATCACACACAATGATGATGAAAGTTACCTTGACCTTGAAGTTACCTTGATGGCCACATCTCACTGTCTTCATGACGAGGGTGTACAGATGAGTGTGGCAGGGTTAAGGAGGCTCTTAGAGCACATTTAAAAACCCAATTTTGATAATTGTACTTTAAATTGCAGGAGTGTTGGTGCCTTAACTGTGGACTGTGGGAGTTTATTCCATTGATTGACAACCCTTTGGCTAAAGAAGTGTTTCCTTATATCCAATCTAGATCGTTGCTTAGCAAATTTAAGAGAGTGTCCTTTTGTTCTGGCACACTCTACTCTCTGGAAATAATTGTCCGGGTTTGATATGTCCATTTGTGTAATGATTCGGTATGTTTGAATGAGGTCTCCCCTTTCTCTCCTCCTTTCTAACGTAGTGAGGTTTAATCTGGCAAGCCTGTCTTCATAGGATAGATCATGGATATCAGGGATCATTTTCGTAGCTCTTGCTGGGACCTTCTCCAGTATTTGTTTGTCCTTTGCTTGGTATGGATTCCAAGTCTGCATTGCATAGTCCAAGTGTGGACGTACCAGCGATTTGTACAGTTTCAGGATTACTGTCTTGTCTGTTTTTAAATGTAAAGTTGCGTTTGATCATCCCTAGTACCATATTGCCTCTCTTGGCAATGATAATAATATCATTATTACTAAAAACAAATTAATGGGTCATAGCCAGATTATAATGTTTAAGGGACCACATACATATTGACGGGTCTAGGAAATTGAAAGGGGGTGCAACCTGCGAGTGAGGGAGGAGGTGTCCTTAATTATGGGTGTAAATAAGAGGGAGTATATTCTTTCAAAAGTCTTGCGTAATCATTAAGATTGCGCAAGCTGCAATATACTGACCCGAAAACTGGAAATTTTAAGCTCATGATACTGAACAGAATGAAAATCATTAAAATAGACTACTCCGCTTATTTGATTCATAATTTGACTTAAATTGGTACAAACATTATTGTTTTTTGTAAAAATTTATTATTTCTCATATGCAAACTCGTTTTCGTCTTAGTTATTCCAATTTCATTTAACAGTCATATTGCTTATATTATGTGGAAAATATAGAAATTCCAACTTCAAACGTCAAACATGAAATAAACCGTAATTCAACATTCTAATTGAGGCGCAGTATCACACAGTGTGTTTACATCGTGGACTATAATTATGATGATGCCATGCACGCTTTTAAAATGCTCAACATTTAACAGTTGGAACAGAATTTTACACTAACACCAAAACAGTATGAGTGTTCACAGTGCCTATACGTGAAATGTGATTTACCCTGTAAGGGCCGTAGCCAGGAGTTCTTGTGAGGGGGGGGGGGGGTCTGAATTAGAAGAAGTGAACCTTTTTCCCGATACACATTCTGACTGGCAAATACCAAGAAAACTCAATGGGGGCCTCTGGGGAGGGGGGATTATTGGAAACCTTGGAACTTTCCATCCACCAAGCTAAAATGAAAGACTTGATTCCTTCTTTTTTTTTCTATACATTTTTTTCTGTTGGCGAGCGTCGGGGTTCCGCGGAATCCAGGGAACCCCATGGCTGCGGTCCTGTCTTACATTGTGTTACATATACCATACGGTACATTGGGTCAACTTCGCTAATTTCGGACCAATACTTAATTAAAGGTCAAGTCTACCCGATAAAAATGTTGATTTGAAGAAAAAGAGAACTGAAAATTAAAAAAGCATATCACTAAAAATGTCATCAAAATTGGATGTAAAATAAGAAAGTTATGACATTTTAAAGTTTCGCTTATTTTTCAAAATTACTGTGTATGCACAACTCAGTGACGTGCAAATGAGTGATTCGCTGATATCCTTCACCCACTATTTCTTTTGTTTTTATTGTTTGAATCATACAATATTTAGATTTTTACAGATTTTACAATAAGGAACCTCTCTTACAACCACAAAATATTAAAACAATGATAATTACACATGTTCAGGGAGGAATAAAACTTTGTTTCACATGACTACGCGGAGAACATTAGAATGTTTCATATTCCATGTAATGAAATACAAAAAAAAATGCTGAGTGGATGATGTCATCAGTCTCTCTATTTGCATACTGACCAGGATGTGAATATATTCTATTACGTGAAATTTTACTTCCGATTTTGATGATTTTTTTTTTATTTTTTTTTTTATTTGTATGTTCTCATTTACATCGTCACTGTATATTGAACAAAAATAAAAACAACAGCATGATATACATTAGAATTCAACTTAAAAATTGACAACATTATATAAATATAGCAAGAAATTTTTTTAGATACATGTTCAATAGTAAGCGAACATAATGCCTAAATTGACCTTTCAATCTTTGTTTTACAATTTTTCCAAAAAATACTTTTCTTTATATATATTTGCTCTCCATTTTATTTCTTCTAAGAATATTTCAAATATTTCTTTAAAATTTGATTTTCTTTTTTGTTGCAAAATTGTATAAGAAGCTAAATTGATTAATACATTTAAGAAAGATATAACGTTGTGTCTATTACCACCATGTCTACCAATCACAATGTCTTTATAACTTATATCCACATTTTTAATATTCAGATTAATGGTAACACAAAAGTTACTGAATTTTAACCAAAAGAGTCTAGAATAATGGCAATCATAAAATAAGTGATAATAGTTGTCAATAGTTTTACATTTAAAACAGAGTGGAGATTCTGCCAATTTAAATCGAAACAAATATTCATTTGACATCAAAAGTTTATACAAAAATTTAAAGTTGAATTCAGCTAAACGAAATTCTTCAATGAAAGTAACTTTTTCTTTCCAGATATTGTTCCAAATCAAATTTTCTTTGAATAAAGTGACCAATATTGTTCAACATTTGGGGTTATAAACTTTTTATCCACAAGAAAATTGTATAATCTTTTAGAAAGTTTAACAGATTTTTACTTTGTTTTATATGTAAAACAGGATCATGGTCCTTCAATTGAAAGTAGCTAACAATTGAATGATTTGGGCAATGTTCGATGTGAATCGAAATTAATTTGGAGTTGTATACCAGAAAAATGGAAAAACATTTTGGTTAATGATTTTGATGAAATTTTCTGTGTCGTGCTTGTTTGATTTTTCTCTCTTTATTCAAGCCAATTTTTCGAGGTGGACTTGTCCTTTAAAGAACGAAGTCTGAATCAAACGACAGTTGGAGGTTTGATATGTTTGTTCTTTTCAGTTTCGGACAGGCGAATCAATAGCAAAATAATCTGAAAT
Organism: Lytechinus pictus; assembly: GCF_037042905.1. Taxonomy (NCBI): domain Eukaryota; kingdom Metazoa; phylum Echinodermata; class Echinoidea; order Temnopleuroida; family Toxopneustidae; genus Lytechinus; species Lytechinus pictus. The sequence continues at coordinate 20,628,656 of NC_087251.1, forward strand.
AAGGTTTAAGGAAAATTAAAATCTACATTTTGACCAGAAGTAAATGATACTGAATTACACGTTTTGTATGTCTGATATAGATTGCCGTAAGTTTAATCATGGATCCTACTAGAACATGGTTTAATCGAACGATTCTGATGTAAAAATTAATACTTCTTCGCGGCTAGAAATAATGAAAATGAAATCTATTTTTGTGCGACACTTTGGGCATAGACATGGTTATTTCCCACGACCTCAACAAAACATCAAGATCAGATATCATGATTAGACTGTACCTCAATCATTTCTTTTTGTACACCGCCCCCCTCTCCCTCTCTCTCTCTCTCTCTCTCTCTCTCTCTCCCTCTCTCTCTCTCTTCTCTTCGTTTTCTTCTCTCTCATCTCTTCCTCCCCCTCCTCCGTGCACCCTCTCTTTCCCATTGTAACTATATTTCTTCGAGTCTCATTTTAAAAGTTGTTCAAAATAATCTACTATTCTGTCCTCAGTGGAACATTTCGTGAAATGACTTGTTTCACGTTTTATTCGACAGTAACCATAGTAACAGTGCTTCTCAGCCAATCAAAATCAAGGAAAGTTGTCAGATCCGACAACTTGTCAGACAAAATGTTGATGAATTGCTCCCTTTGCACTTCTGTTGCGTACATCTGTCGTGTCTTTTTTGTCAGTCAACATGGCATTTTGAAGGTTTCCATGACAATTCCTCTGGAGACAATTGCTCCTCTCTCTAAATTCCACACACTAATCGAATGACCAACTTCAACCCTTATAGATTTAACACTATACACCACCCTAAACCTAACCCAAACCTAACATAATACCATATTGCAACCCTAACCCTACATCTTAGACGAAATTAAGCCCGGAGCAATTGTCGCAGGAGCAAATGTCGTGTCACCCTGGGGGTAGGTTGATATCTAGGCGGTGCTGTGTATGTATACATACATGTAGGCAGCACCCATGGAAATCAGTTGGTATGCCAAAAAAGTAGAAATTTGACCAAAATCGCCTTTATTTTTTGAAGGAAAACTTTTTTCTTACGCGTGTCAATTTTTTATACTGAGTTTACCTTCATTTTTGTAGTGACAACCTTTTATTCTCATTTCCAGGATTAGTTTTTTGCTTGTTAAATTTGGAAAAAAAAGTATTCTTGTAAACGGGACAACATGGCAAGTAAATGTTTTACATTTTCTTAATGCACGAGGTCACCTGACCTTGCACACTGGAATGGAAAATCGCCTATTTTATATAAACAAGGTTATACATATCACATAATTATTTGTTTGGGATAGCCGCAGTATTAATCTTCGATATAGCAATCTTTGAAACAGATATTACATCCATATAAGATGCCATGGCGATACAGGAAAAGTGCGATGTCACGCTTTTGCCTTTGTCAAAGTTATAAGCAATCATTCATGACCAAATATCAATTCTTTTAATTACTCCACGAATTTAATCCTATTGTTTTCAGGATATTTTCCATATATTATTGTTTTATGTAGTGACATTATATTGTGCTTCTTTTTATGACTACTTAAAGTGATTGCCCTTTTTAATGTCTGAATATATAACATTTCCAGTCCGTACTTACGTTCGCATTAGTGGATTGGTGAGATACGTTTGCTCTTCATTAATTCCTAAAACAGTTCTTAAAATGTCCCTTTTTCTAGTCTGATATCCAAAAAAAATCAGCTCGCTTTTTGCACTTCGCACTCGCATCAATTGGTTAGTGAAATACGTATGGTCTTAGTGAATTCCTACAAACCTTTATTAGAATATCTTTTCAGGTCTGAATTTCAAAAAATTTCAGCTCGCGCTCGCAATATTTGATTAGTGAGATATGTATCATAGATGATTACTACAACGACTTCAAAAAGTGCTTCATGCGTTTAGGCGTAATTATATTAAACAAAATAAGCAAGTGCTTGGCTCTCGCATTTCATGACTATGGTGAGATATGCATGCTCTTCATGAATGTATAAAAAATAGTTCTTAAATTGTCCCTGTTTGGGGTCAAAATATACAAAAATTTCAGCTCGCGCTTCGCGCTCACATTAGTTGATCAGTGAGATACAGCACAGTTCTAAAATTTCTCTATTAGGTCTATATACCTGGCAATTGAAAAAAACACACCTACGAGAACAGAAGCAACAAAGGTAATTCAAGCAACTGAAACACAGAAATTATTATATTGTGGACTTTTATGTGAGGGGGGCCGATTCAATTAGATAGCAATGTATTGTATTAATTGTTTGTTTGTTTGTCGCCATGTGCTTTAAACACTCTATCCTATCATTTCTTTTTCATTAATACAATCAGGGGGTTTACGACACAAAATAGATAATTGTTTAACCATGCCCGCGTGTTGGTTATTGAAAGGCATGATGGCATAAAGAAAAGAAAATGTATTGATTAATTCCAAGTTACATGTATTGCCCATTCTGCCTATTCCGCCTAAACCTGGATAGGAAAAAAGATATAGGTTGGCTCAGATACGCACGGAATCCTATGGATTTTGTCTCGCTATTTATCAGATCCTTGCTTGGGTCCTGATTGTTCAGAGACTCGCCAAATAAAGTCTTCTAGAATATTGCTTGGATACTCCATAGCGCCCAACCAGCGTCTTTCCCCTGCTTCTGTCTTTCTCTATACATCGTGCCATCGTGCAGATATCCCCATCTAGCTCCTGCCATACAATATTGCGAATAAGAAACACTGTGAACCTGTAAAGAGAGGAGGGGAAATTGTATCGATCATCGACTCAGCAAACGAAATCAAGAGCAAAACAAATACTACTTCGCCAACATCCCCAGACAGAAATACCGGGTAAATGATAAACAATATTGGTCAACAATGTCAGTTGAGGCCTCTTCCCACTATCAAATTCCCGGATCGAATTGCTCAAATCGACCCACCATAAAGAGTTATAACTATGGTAACTTTGTCATTGTGTCATTGACATACAAAATATTTTTGCATAAAGTTGGTGACTGACGTGCCCAATTTAATGTATCAGTGGCGGATCCAAGGGGGGGGGGGCACAGCCGGCCCGTGTACCCCCCTTTTGAGAGCCATAATAAAAATTTGAGACGTAAAATACCGATTTTACCTAAGTGTGCCCCCCCCCCCCCTTTGAACGTGAGAACCTTTTTTTGGCTTGACGAAATGACCTCAAATTTGAGGTGAAACCCTTTTTTCTTTTTTTCTTTTTTTTGCTTGTCAAATTTTCCGCGGACGAAATGACCTACGATTTTAGGTGAAAACCTTTTTTACTTTTTTGCTTATCAAATTTTCATCGGGAAAATGTGCCCCCCCCCCTGGAAAATCCTGGATCCGCCCCTGTAATGTATAACAAGTCATGATCAACATTTTTCTAATAATATATTTAGTTCGTATTACTATCAGTATATCTATTCATTCAATTTTATTTACACGTTCATGAACCAAGATATATATATAATTTGATTGACTGTTTCATTTCCCCTCCCCTGTATCAATGCAGGCTCTGTCCTTCAGTTCTCCTGTATCTACTATCTGTGGTCCCAAGTCTCTGGCTCCTCCAGTTTGATCTCTACAACACAAGGATAGATTACAGAGATGAACAGGGATGGGAGGAATGTTCGGCGGACACAGTCTACAATTCATCATCACTTGAAGCAGTACAAGGGGTAAGTCTTGTCTGTTTGAATAAGCTATGCTGTACTATTTTTTCGCTGGACAAATAAAAGAAAAATCCATCTTAATTGTTACCTGTTATTAATATTATTAAAAAAACGGATTGGCCAGATTCTCTATGATAATGGACACTGAACATAACCATGTTTCAGTGCCTTCTTATACTAAGAGTTTTCATGGTTTTGCAAATAATGTTTTAGTTGTGAACATCTGATATTATATCTGTTTCTCTGACAAAGCAGAGGGTATCAACCATACTGTGACCAGCTCTACGCGACAAGATTATTTGCCATCCTTTTTATTCTGGTAGGGTTCAGACCTTTCAGAACCATCTTTCACCGAAACCTCGTTTAGCCACATTTTAAGGTCCACTTTATACCAATATCTAATACTCCGCGTAGCTATTGGGTAGAATCGGAATGTGAAGATGTTTTTTCCCGAACTATGATATACTTAAGGTCTAGTGGGTGTTTCATAAAGATGTTCGTAAGTTAAAGGGATGGTCCAGGCTGGATACATTTATATCTCGATAAATACAGTAAAATTCACAAAGCAAAATAAGGAAGTTATTGAATTTTAAAGTTTTGCATTATTCCGGTGAAACGGTTCTAGGCATGTCTTCATGAATATTCATTAGGTGGACTTATGATGTCATATCTCCACTTGTTCTTTTGTATTTTATTATATGAGATCAGGTTTATTAAAAAAAATTCTACCAAGAACTAAAACAATTGGATTGACAACTGATTAAGTGCATTAGTTATTTCTTGCCGCAACTTATATCATCATAATGGAGACACATAATTTACACTTGTATGAAAAAATGAAACAATTATTATTTCATGTAATAACATAAGAAAAGGGAAAGTGGAGATGTGACATCATCACCCCACCTAATGAATATTCATGACGATGTGCATATAACTGTTTTCACAAAATATTGATAAACTTTAAAATTCAATAACTTTGTTATTTTTTATCCGATTTTGATGAAATTTTAAGCATTTTGCTTTGTGAATTTTACTCTATTTATTGAGATATAAATATTTTCAGCCCGGAACATCCCTTTAAGAGTGACTTTAAGAACGACTGGCGAACCTTTCTTAAGGCTAAATAATCATCAATTAATCTTTAATGGTGAATATCATTCACCACAACAAAAGATCACCAGTCGTTCTTAAAGTCGCTCTTAACTTACGAACAGCTTTATGAAACACCCACCAGATCCCAGCAACTTTGTGCCATTTGTCGTCACACGCATTATTTGTCCCATATTTTCACGAATATCTCTGTAAAAATTTATCCCCAGTTGCAAAATACCTACGTCAGGTTTCCTATACTGTTGTCAAACAGAGTCTTTTGATTTATATCCGAAAAACACGGTCATTGTTAAGTAGTTTATGATTTAAAGATTCTGAACATCTTGTCTCTTACACTTTAACTGTATCCGTTTGTGTTTTATGTTGTTTCCAGGTCACCATCCCCGTGGAATTTTCATCGGTTGAATGGGAGCTCATCCTTCAACAGACTCTTTTGTGTTTGCTTATCCTCGGCCGATGGCTCCTTCCTAAAGGCGACCTTACCCGTGACCAACTTTCCCAGCTTCTCCTAGTCTACATCGGTATGGCTGCTGATATCTTGGAATTCAACCTTGAAAGCCTCAAAGACGAGAAGGTATTCTGCGATGTCATCCTTATCGTCCTCATCCTCGGCATCTGGAGCTGGAGCTTGGTGCAGTTCTGTCTCGTGTTGACGTCGGTGGCCGGGAAGCGACGTCGTGTCGTTCTTCAGGATGGCAGCAATAGCTGCTCTGCCGAGTGTTGTTCTTGCTGTTTATGCTGCCGGAATGAAATGTGGTCCATGATGGTCACCCTGATCATGCAAGACGGTCCGTTCCTGGCCATGCGGCTCTACCTGATGATAAAAGTCAAGATCTTCAGTATTATGATGGTTTTCTTCACATGTAAAAACATCCTCGTCATCCTGCTCCAGTTGTATCGCATGATCATCCTCTGTGGACAGAATGAGGTAGAACCAGAAGAAAATGAGGAAGGTAAACCTGACGAAAACAAGAACAGCGCGGCCCCACCAGATGCTGTTGTAGTTGTGAGTTCTTGATAGGCCGATAAATCCAAGGTGTCCTTGGGATTTGACTCACAAACAATGTATGATTCATGCGAGTTACAAATTGATATGTAAGAACAATGATTTGAGATACAATTTCGAGGAAACTTAATTTATGATCAGAACGATCACTCTTAAATCTCGAAGACTCAACAAGGAGAAGAAGGCCAAGACATTGAAAGATTTAAAGCGATTCATCAATATCATGTATTTATGTATAATGTTATCTTCTCCCTCTGTTTCTTTCTTTCTTTCCAATTATTTTCAACGATATCTTATCTATGAATTTGATTTCATTTTGTTTACACTTGTTTTTATACTGTATCATACAAATACTCTGCTTCATCTTAATTTGAGAATTTTGGCTAATATTTGTAGAAAAACTTTTATGAAATAATAACTTTTGAAATCATTTCGAAAATACAATACAGTGGTGGATCGATGTTACCCCCCCCCCCCCCACCCCCCAGCTTTCCTCGTCCATTAGAAAGCGAATACCATTTCTTCATCCAGTAGGCGATGAGCACCAATTTTGTTCTGTCACCTTGCATTTTATGTCTTTTTTAAGACTTGTAAATCAAAATAGCGCACTTTTTATATATGTATATATTTTGATTGAGATTGTCATGAAGAGAGTTATATGTTAATGTGCCTTATAAATACTTGAATATACGTTGAATCTTGATGTCACGACATATTTATTCCGTTTTCGCCTTACCAATCTGTCGTTCTGTTTAAAAAAAATTGAAGATATTGCGTTATTATGAATAGAAAATAAGTTTCAAATATTGAGGTGAAATAAGAGCAAAGTTTTGTTATTTTGTTTTCGATATTCATGCCTGTTAAAATGTGACAGGAACGTAGACAGATTTCAGCTTGTACATTTTTTATGACTCTGCCCATGATAGTGTAACATTTACCCATCTCATTTTCGTTCTCGCGTTTTACAAAAGAACAGTTTGGCAGATCAACTTCAAGTTTGGGTCTCAGTCTCTCAGATCAAGGGCTGAAAAAACGATTTTAAAAGTAGGTGTTTGAAAATGTAAGAATTTGAATTAAGATGGCGATTTTCATATTTTTGTATATGTAACTGAAAACTAGTGGAGGCTAAAATGCCCTGCAGCCCCCTCTCCCGCAGCATCTGGGTCATCATGTATGTATAGTACTGTATAATGGCGATCTGATTACCTTCGATCTGACAGTCTAATTACATTATGATCACTTTTGAAAATTTTAGAAATTAAGTGATGACACATTACCTTAGATAAACCGATTGCGGAGGGCGGAGGCATAAATTTTGATTGTTCGCAGTCGAGAATCCATCTAGTTAATTTTGTTTTGTAACCCTATGTTGGTATTCTAATTACTTCAGTGTGTGATCAACCCCTGAATATACTTCAATGATATTATACACGAGGACAAAATGTGACAAGGAGATATCTATGTTGGTTTTATTGTGCCTTTGTTGTCTTGCCTTGCGCTTATTTTGTTTTGATAGTCACATTAGTTGGGAGCTGGCTATAAAACATACCCTATATCGGAAGCCTTTATTGATTTATATTTAAATTAGTTTTATCTATGAACAAAAAATCCTTCAGTATTGTCACTAACACCGGATTCGACTTTGTATTTATCTTTGATGGTATTCTCTTTTTTCACCAAAGTGTTGTGTTATTTTCACCTTGAAAATGAAGCTTATTTATAAATTAAAGGACTCAAAATATTTGTATGGATTATAAGTATTATGTATAATTGTTCGTATTAATATTAATGATTATGCGAGGAAGTGTCGGCAAAGAGGAAATGAGCGAGTAATTTTTCGGGGAGAAAAAGATAATTGAAAGAGAGGTGGGTATATAAAAGGTATATACAGACAGGGAAAGAAGAGAGAGAGGGGAGGGGGTCAAATTGGCCATGAGAAGAAAAGGAATAGAAGGATGTGAACGATTAAGGGAGTGATTCGGATCGGTTTTAGTACTGACGTTGGGGTTGGAATCACAATGCAGAATTACCTCCCCCCTCCCCCAGCTCTATAACATCACCTAATTTGCGGGGTATAAAAAGAAGCAATGCTTGTTAAGACACTGACCCCCGGGCACTGACCCCTGGTATAAGAAAATTGTAAAAGTATCTATATAATTCACATGCAAAAATTGATGCATAATAATAAAGGGGATTATTATATCTCTAGAAAACACTTTGATTACAATATGCAGATGTCCATTAATAATATACTTGTTAGCAATTTTAAAAATAAAATACACTCTAAAAAATATAAGGTAAAAATTCTCCATGAGGGTAATTATGATGACCAACCAATTGGGCATTTTGGGGGCATTTTTATTTATCCAGTGTAATGAAAATTTTGCCAATTCTAAAGTAATTGCTGCTTATTTTTAACCGTACTGGACAATATGCTTCCCGCATTGGGTAAAATCCTGCCAAAAATTGGTTGGACACATATTACCCTCTTGCTGGTTAAAAGTTTACCCATATATATTTACAGTGTGATAAGAGGAAAAAAATTGAACTGGGAAGGACAAAAGATGAAGTTCAGAATTATTTATTATTTTCAGGTGAGTTACCAAAAATGATGATCAACTTTAAAGATTCTTTGTTGGACCGCGTGGTGGGTTCATTGCAGTAAGGGTTGGTGCATCGAATTCATAGGACAATGTAATATTGTAGGATGGGGTACACACTAATCCGGATTCAAGAAAACTGCTACAATTAAATACGCTGATTGTAAAAAAAATCCCCTAAGGGCCATAATGTCACATAATGACACAAATGTTATCCGATGTTAAGGCCTGGTCCCACTGGCCGACGGACACAAAACGTATTCATAATGGATACAACGGACAAGCAATATTTTGGGGAGGCTCCATCCGTTTTCATCTGCTCCAGACAATGGAGAAAAAATGGCGATTCTCGATGGATATTGAGCGTATGAAGCACGTATTCAAAGAGTACACAACGGATACATAACGTTAAACGTTTTCCAACGGATGGCAAGTTCTTTTCGGTGTTACATTTTCTCTGCATCCGTAAGTCCAGTGGGACCAAGCCTTTATTGCTTAGGGGCCAAGATTTCGTTTTTATTTTTTTTAATTTTTTTTTGGGGGGGGGGGTAAAAAGGTTATCGTTTGCAACTTTTGAAAAAATTATCAAAATAGAAGGGGGCCATCCGGATCCAATGGCAGGGGCACATGTCATTTTATTTTACATTACCAATATTAGAGGATCATCCATGGGCTATTTTTATTTTTAATATAGGTTTTCCCTTCCAATTTCATATACGAGTCACTTAAATTTATTAATAAGCATTTGAATACGTTTTCCCGGAGACATCGGTCATTCAAATTTTAAAATCAGACAATGGGATTCATTTAAAGATACTATATCATTTATAATTATTCCAATAAATTTATGATTTGATCCATAATGGTTAGTCGCGTGCATTTCAGTGTCCGAAATGGTTGAATAAAACACTTTAAAGGGATGGCGCAGGCTGGAGATATTTTTATCTCAATAATTAGAGTAAAATTCACAAAGCAAAATGCTGAAAATTTGATCAAAATCGGATAACAAATGACGAATTTATTGAATTTTACATTTTTTCCGGTGAAACAGTTCTAGGCATGTCTTTATGAATATTCATTAGGTGAGCTGATGATGTCATATCCCCACTTCTTCTTTTGTATTTTATTGTATGAAATTAGATTTTTCTACCAAGAACTAAAACAATTAATTGGATTGATAACTGATTGTGCATTAGTTATTTATTGCCGCAACCTATTTCATCATAACGGAGACACATCATTTACACATATATGAAAAAAATGAAACATTTATAAATTTCATGTAATAACATAAAAAAAAGGAAAGTGGGGATGTGACATCATCAGCCCACCAAATGAATATTCATGATGATGTGCAGATAACTATTTTCACAAAATATTGATAAACTTTAAAATTCAGTAACTTTGTTGTAAATTTCACAGAGCAAAATCCGATTTTGATGAAATTTTCAGCATTTTGCTGTGTGAATTTTACTGTATTTGTTCAAATGCAAATATTTTCAACCCGGACCATCCATTTAATGCATGGCTGATCGTCAACAAAACGGAGTCAGTGGCGTAAAAAGCGGGGGGGGGGGCAGGGGGGCAAGCTGCCCCCCCCCCCCCCCTTGGCGGATTTCACCGGGAAACTAAAAAAACGGGAAAAGAGAAAAGGGAGAAAGAGAAAAAGGGAAAGAGAAAGAAAGAAAGAAAGAAAGAAAAAAGAAAAAATATGAATAGAGAAAATGGAAGGAAAGCGGGAAAAGGAACGGCAGAACTTTTTAGAAAGTACAAAATATCCTGAAATACTAATACTTTAGCATCATTAGCAAGAAAGGGATATAAAATCAAAAGATGTGACTTTAATGGCACAGGTAATAATTGCAGGAAAATGGGAGAAAGAGGCAAAAAGAAACGGGAAATGAAGGTATATAGAGCCACAAGCTAAATTGAAAATCAGAATATGAAAAAAAGGGACAAGAAAAAAATGAAAAGAACTTAATACGACCGGGCTGCCGAGGATTAAAAAATATAAAGAACGAGAAGAAAGGTGGATGGCGTATATTATAAGCTTGCTAAATTTTATGCAATGACGGTCGCAATCAGGACAGTAGTATGGTGGTACGTATAGCGTCATAACTAATCCCTATTGTTCTAAACAATAGAAATGTGAATTATAATCCGATTATAAATTAATCCTCTTATGAAATATGAAAATATGAAATATGAATTATGAAATATGAAATATGGATTATAAATTATGGAAATATGGATTATAAATTATGAAAATATGGATTACAAATTATGGAAATATGAATACATGAATCGACAAGTATGAAATATGGATTAAAATTAGAACAATAGGATTTAAAAAAAAGATGGACGGTCAAGTGACGTAGCAAAGGTATGACGTCATAGAGTGACGAAACCTGAAAAACCAAATGACGTCATAGTGGGCGCGACAACCAGTCCGAACCACTCTCACCAGTGGATGTGTGGATCCAAGATCGTCAACAAGGCAACGATTATTTTCCGAGGAGGAGTAGAGTACGAGTATGGTACGTGGGCATGGACTTGTACAGCGGTCAAGCACAAAGGAGAGCGTCACGGTAAGGAGATACATTGAAAAGAAAACCAAATATCAATAGACAGGGACTTATTTTGACACCAAACCATGGCGTCATGCATCTTGCGAAAAAACAGCGCGCGTATTACGTAATAGCTCTTTATTCGTATTTGAACTGTCATAACTTGAGTATCATATCGAACAGATCGATCAACCAAGCGGGTGGTATATTTCGACTAATTATCACCGTTTATTACGCTTGTTTAACGTCATTTCTTGTTGTATTACGCTGTTCAAAAATTCGAAGAATTTATTCCTATTTCTACTTTCCGCTCTTTGATGCCTATTTTGTCACCCACAAAAGTTTATACTTTTTCATACTTTCTTAACTTTTTTAAATTACTTTCATTCGTTAAGTTTATTCGATTTTCTTCCAATATTGTCCCCATTTTCTCCATTTTCTTCATATTCTCCCATTTCCTTATTTTCTTCATTTTCCTCGATCATTTTGTTCATTTCCTCCAGTTTGTTCATTTGTCTTTATTTTGTTCATTTTCGTCAACCATTCATATCACCATTCCGTCATACCGTCATATCCCCATTCCCGTCATACCGCCATTTCACCATCCCATCATTCCGTATTACCGTCATTTTACCATTCCGTCATCCCATCATTCCGTCATATCGTCATATCACCATTCCTTATTTTCTTCATTTTCCTTGTTCCGTATTACCGTCATTTTACCATTCCGTCATCTCATCATTCCGTCATACCGTCATTTCACCATACCATCATTTCCCGTCATACCACCATTTTACCATTCCGTCGTCCGTCATCTTATCATTCCTTCATCTTACCCTTTTGTCATTTCACCCTCTCGTCATACCGTCATTTCAACACACATGACATCATAACAACGTATCAAAATTCGTCATACCGTCATTTCAACATTCCATCAATATATTTTGGGTGTTTTTTTTTTCATTACACAGGGGATCGAGGAGCCGTGGTGTAATGGTTCTGACTCTTGCCTTGTAAACAGAGGGTCGTGTGTTCGAATCCCACCACGATCTGGCGTTAATCCACACTTTGCCACTCTCGACCCAGGTGCTAAATGAATACTGGTAGGATGTAAAAGTCATTGTAGCTTGTCCAGTACTGTGTGCGCGTCACCGGCAACTTACTGGGATACTCCCCAGGGAGTGGAGGATATGCACACTTTATGTGCGGGAATGACTTATTGAATCCGATGACCGGGGTAATAATATATCTGTTAAGCGCTTAGATACGTCAAGCGCTATATGATAGTGGATTATTATTGTTATTATTATGATCAACGAAATTTCTTCCAGGGGTGGTTGTTAGAAATATGACATACACTGGTAGAATACAATAAAATGAATACCATGGTTGATACAGTGTGATGTTAATATATCAAATATTTTAATAGTCCAAACCAATATGTTGTATCTGCGAAATACATACGTAAAGGGTTTTACTTTTTCATTATTTTATCTGTATAACATAATTCTTTAGGTCATGGATCGGAGATACTGTAAACTGTTATGTATTTTGAAATATAATTAAAACAAATTGCATTTATCACACGGATTTATGATTAATAATTAGACCTTCTACAGTAACACAGTATTCGACTGTCTCTATGTCCTGGTCTCAGTTATCACTTGCTTCAGTCCCTTCCATATCTTCGTCACCATCATCATTCTCTTCAGGTTGATACTGGAACAGTCCATCGAATTTTGTCCCATGTCTGGCGAGGACTCTTTGAATTGCTTTCCGAACATTCATACCTTTCTCTACTTTTTCGTTGACATCGGATATGATTTCCTGATTGGTTTGGTCTTCTTCAAGAAATAAGTTGTGCCTTAAGAAACTGCATGGAGTAGCGGTCGAAAAAGATGCGTTTAATAGCCCACAGTACTTTCACGTGAGCCTTTTCTTTAGCTTCTTCATCACGCATGCTCTTGGATATATATTTATCGTACTTTTCATCCCTCAGTTGTTCGGTAGCTGCCATCGCCTCTTCGTACCATTCTTGATACGCCAGGTTGTCTGCTGGTTCGTCTTCGTCAGGGATCTCTGTATTTGTAGATTCATCTTCTCCTTCCTCTGTATCAGAATCACTCTTGTCAGTGTTTTCATCATAGCTTTCTCCAACAATGCTGGAATCTTCATTGTAACCATTTTCAGTCACATCTCCATCATCTTCCATATCAGGGTGTAGATCTCTTTGATGCCTCTTCAAGTCGTAGTTTCGACTATACGACCTATCACACATTGAACAACCGTATCGCTTTACTGTATCGCGAGTATTCATGTTGGCCCAGCGAATTCAAACTTGCAAATGATGAGCTGGAATCAGAAATGTTGCCTTTTATTGCGTTTCAACCTGCAAATGTCAATTTTTATACCGAACGGCGCGTGTTGACGTCGCATTATTTCTACTCCTCCGCTGACGCCGTATACAAAATTGTGAATCGATAGTGTGTTAACCGGTATGACAGAATGACGGGATGGTGAAGTGACGGAATGATAGGATGGCAAAATTGCGATATGACGAAATGACGGCATAACGGAATGGCGGGATGACGGAATGATGGGATGACGTTATGGTCGATATGTTGGTATGACGAAATGACGATATGACGGGATGATCATGGTGAAATAGCGGTTGACAAAATGAAGGCATGACGAAATGATGAGATGGCGGAATGATGGTATGACGGAATGATTAAATAACGAAATGATGGGATGACGGAATGATGGGATGACGAATGATGGTATGACGTTATGGTCGATATGTTGGTATGATGAAATGACGATATGACGGGATGATCATGGTGAAATAGCGGTTGACAAAATGAAGGCATGACGAAATGATGAGATGGCGGAATGATGGTATGACGGAATGATTAAATAACGAAATGATGGGATGACGGAATGATGGGATGACGAATGATGGTATGACGTTATGGTCGATATGTTGGTATGATGAAATGACGATATGACGGGATGATCATGGTGAAATAGCGGTTGACAAAATGAAGGCATGACGAAATGATGAGATGGCGGAATGATGGTATGACGGAATGGTCAAATAACGAAATGATGGGATGACGAAATGATGGGATGACGAATGATGGTATGACGTTATGGTCGATATGTTGGTATGACGAAATGGCGGTATGACGGAATGGTGACATGACGATATTACGAAATGACGGAATGGTTGTCGAAAATGAACAAAATGAAGAAAATGAACAAATGTGAAAATGAACAACTGAAGAAAATGAACTGGAGGAAATGAACCAACTGATCGAGAAAAATGAAGAAATTATGGGATGACGGAATGACGGATTGGTAAAATAGCGGTATAACGGGATGGTGAAATGGAGGTATGACGAATTTTGATACGTTGGTATGATGTCCTGTGTGTTGAAATGACGGTATGACGAAAGGGTGAAATGGCAAAAGGGTAAGATAAAGGAATGATGAAATGACGGACGACGGAATGGTAAAATGATGGTATGACGGGGATTGTGATATGACGGAATGACGGTATGACGGAATGATGAGATGATGGAATGGTAAAATGACGGTAATACGGAACAAGGAAAATGAAGAAAATAAGGAATGGTGATATGACGATATGACGGAATGATGAGATGACGAAATGGTAAAATGACGGTAATACGGAATGATGGGATGGTGAAATGGCGGTATGACGGGAATGGGGATATGACGGTATGACGGAATGGTGATATGAATGGTTGACGAAAATGAACAAAATAAAGAAAATGAACAAACTGGAGGAAATGAACAAAATGAAGAAAATAAGGAAATGGGAGAATATGAAGAAAATGGAGAAAAGGAAGAAATTGGAGAACATTAATAAAATGGGGACAATATTGGAAGAAAATTGAATAAACTTAACGAATGAAAGTAATTAAAAAAAAGTTAAGAAAGTATGAAAAAGTATAAACTTTTTGGGGTGACAAAATAGGCATCAAAGAGCGGAAAGTAGAAATAGGAATAAATTCTTCGAATTTTTGAACAGCGTAATACAACAACAAGAAATGACGTTAAACAAGCGTAATAAACGGTGATAATTAGTCGAAATATACCACCCGCTTGGTTGATCGATCTGTTCGATATGATACTCAAGTTTACATGTATGACAGTTCAAATAAGAATAAAGAGCTATTACGTAATACGCGTGCTGGTTTTTCGCAAGATGCATGACGCCATGGTTTGGTGTCAAAATAAGTCCCTGACTATTGATATTTGGTTTTCTTTTCAATGTATCTCCTTACCGTGACGCTCTCCTTTGTGCTTGACTGCTGTACAAGTCCATGCCCACGTACCATACTCGTACTCTACTCCTCCTCGGAAAATGATCGTTGCCTTGTTGACGATCTTGGATCCACACATCCACTGGTGAGAGTGGTTCGGACTGGTTGTCGCGCCCACTTTGACGTCATTTGTTTTTCGGGGGAGCGTTTCATGAAAGGACTTGTCGGACGTTTTATCCGACAAGTCCCATTTTATCCGACAGTTACCATAGTAACAGTACCTCTCAACCAATCAACATCAGAGAAAGATGTCAGATCTGACAACTTGTCGGATGAAAATGTTGATGAAACACTCCCCGGGTTTCGTCACTCTATGACGTCATACCTTTGCTACGTCACTTGACCGTCCATCTTTTTTTTAAATCCTATTGTTCTAATTTTAATCCATATTTAATACTTGTCGATTCATGTATTCATATTTCCATAATTTGTAATCCATATATTTCCATAATTTATCATCCATATTTCCATAATTTATAATCCATATTTCCATAATTTATAATCCATCTTTCATAATTCATATTTCATAAGAGGATTAATTTTTATAATCGGATTATAATTCATATTTATATTGTTTTGAACAATAGGGATTAGTTATGACGCTATACGTACCACCATACTACTCAGGACAAACAAATTCTTAGCCATGGGCTAGTTATATCCCCCTATGTCGATCATAACCTGTAAGTAGGGGTAGAGCTTTACGCCTGCTAGATTTACCGGACAAAGCCTCTCAATGTTTGCTTTGGCTAAATTTTCAAAGCTGTTATCACATCAGAATTTAATTTCAAAATCTTTTTTAGAAAAGGCCAAACTTTTTTAGAAAAGGCCAATGTGTTGTGTATGTACCTCATAGAGATATATGCTAATATATCTCTATGATACCCGCGGTTTGATAATAAAGTGGCCATCTGCAATGTTTAAAAATATCACGAGGTTCCGGGGCTCCGCCCCGGACCAGTGATGGCCATTGGCGGCGGAAGCCCAAAATTTTAGAGGGGGACCACCAAATTTTTGACAAGCAAAGAAAAAAAAAGAAAGGTTATCAAAAAAATATATAGGGGGGATCGTCCCCCCCACCTCAAATTTAGGGGGGACATGTCCCCCCCCCGTCCCCCCGCTTCCGCCGGCTATGGTGATGGCACCAAGAGGGAGGCACGGGGGCATTTGCCCCCAATGAGTTGACCCCACTTGCCCCCGAAATTCTGAATTTTGAAAGTTTATGTTGTCATAAGCATCCTAATAAATCTGCAAAGTTCATCAAAACAGCTTTTCGTTCTTTAAATTTTGTAAATTTTCTCATCGATTCACTGTTAGTTCTCAGCAATATGATTATGTCAACACAAATCTTTCAGGTCATTATAAAATTCAAAATTTCGCTCGCGCTACGCGCTCGCAGTAAGTTGAATGAGACAAGTAAATTGTATGTTCACATGGGGCATACAAATCCAGTGTTCAAGTCAATATGCTTCTCGCGATTAGAATTTTCATTACTCGTTTTATGCGAGATACACATACTGCGTACTCACAATTTTCATAAATAAAAAATTCTCAGCTACGCACTCGCATCAATTGTTTAGTTAGATAGCCATCCAGTTCATGATAACAAAAAGTGCTTAGAACGTCCAAGTATCATCTCAGGATATCTAAAATTTTTAGCTCGCGCTTCGCGCTCACATTATTTATTTGGTGAGATATAATCTGCATGATCCAATCCAAATAGCTGGTCCTTAACATGTCCATTTCAAGTCAGTATAGTGTCTACATTGAAAAAATCCTGTTCATACCAGTGATATGACCGGGAAATTTTTGGCTCTTGCCCCCCCCCCCCCACAGGCGGCGGAAGCGGGGGGGGGGACATGTCCCTCCCCCCTAAATTTGAGGTGGGGGACGATCCCCCTCCTAAATTTTTAGTTGATAACCTTTTTTTTTGCTTGTCAAAAATGTTGTTGGTCCCCCCCTAAAATTTTGGTTGATAACCTTTTTTTTTTTTTGCTTGTCAAAAATTTTTGGTGCCCCCCCCTAAATTTTTGGCTTCCGCCGCCAATGCCCCCCTGGCCACCGATCCCTGTTACGCCACTAAACGGAGTGTCGAGTGTGTCTGAACGCCAGCATGTAAAACCTTCATTTTATGAAATTATTGAAATTCAAGCCTTATTACAAATAAACCAGAACTTTGTTATTTTTTTACCATTTTCTATAATTGAGGTATCAAATTAAAGAGCAGATGTACTTTTTACAAATATGGTTTTCTTTTTTAAACCAAGATACTGCAGCCTCGCCAAGTGACTTTTTGGTATCCCTTTTCGCTCACTCATGCGTGAATGAGGAATAATCATTTGTCTAAATTTGTGATTAAGTTATGAGAAAATCATTGATAAATCTCGGTTTCGTTTTTTTGTGTGGGACGCACTGTAGAAACTGTAGGGCCTTGGAAATTCTGGTGGAGCGCCATCTATTGAACGACACTTGCCAATGATACGAGCGCGCACGTGTGACAATTTCTTGTTTACATTTTGATTTGCCTTTGCCTTTGCCTTTGGTACATATTAGGATACAGCTTAAATTGATCTCTTCAAAATCCAATAAAACACCCGGAACAACGAGTGGCAACCATTTCGACACATACAACTCAAGGAAAAGCAAATTGATTTCTGAATCGTGAGTATCAACAAAGATTGATTCAACTGAAACTGCTATTATTTAACCAGGTCCAGGCCAGTTACAACATATGGTCATGCATGTGTATAATCACTATAAATAATTAATCATGATAATGAATAATGTCGCCATAAATATACCCACTACCCAGGGGCCACTCTAGGCGACACCCCAATACTTACCCGTGCTAATAAACTGGGACTCCACTCACGCGCATTTGGGCCGCCCTAGCTTAGAACTAAGCAATATTATCTAGAAATTGTTACATTGTAGTCATGAAATATGTTCTATTAAATAAATTGATAATGTTTAATCGGTACTCACCGGTTCTTTTGTTGCATTTTCAGACCATTTCTCACAATTCTTCGTAAATATCTGCGGCAAATTTTGTCGCCATAGACAGCTTAACATCCATCTTTATTGATAAATGGAGCGCCCTTTACGATAGTAATGCCGCGGAGAAATCGTTAGGCATTTTGGCCTGTGTTCAAGGCGTAGCTGTTCTATTTTTTTTTATAGGTATGAGATCGAAATCACAGCGAGTATTTACACTCTTCCATAATGATTCCGAAAGGGAGGCGCAACACCCCCCACCCACAGGGGTGCAAATTCCAGGGGGACATGTCCCCCTCACCTAGAATAGTAGGGGGACACATTATGAAATGTCATCCCCCTACTATTTTGGGTCTTTTCATTCAAAATCGAAATAAAATATGTATTTTGGAAGAGACGATCTTACTTTTGGGGTGCCCTTTTTTTTTGCTTGTTTGCTTATCAAATTTCTTTTGGTCAAGATGACCTTCTTTTTGGGGTGATAAACCTTCTTTTTTGTTTTTGTTTGTTTGTTTTTTTCTTGTCAAATTTTCCAGCCCCTGGTCCCGGCTACCTTTGGGGAGAGATTTCCGCCCCGTGCCTAACAGTACACTTGATATTGTTTGCGAATCTGCGTGGGCGTCGGGGGCTGGGGGATGAGGAAAAGCGGTGAGACGAGAAAAAAAAATAGAAGGAAAAAGAGGACAGAAAAAAAGTGAACGAAAGAAAAATTAATGGAAAATAAAAGGGAGGAGAAAATAGTGAGAAAAGTGATGGGTAGGTCGAGATTTTATGTGTCCGTGCAAAAAGAAATGAGCAGAGGTTGAGATGTCTGTTTGGGCAAATGTCTGTCTGTTTGTTGGACTGGCGCCTGTTGCAAAAATTATTAAGCTGATGGAATCAGAAAGTTCCAACTGCTTCATGTCATACCAACAGTGACAGGATTAAGCGGTTGTATATATATAAATCACGCTCTAAAACTGTGTTCTTTATTAAAAAGTTGTCCTTCATATTCATTTTCGCAAAAGAATATCAAGTTTTCAATTAATTGTCTATAGTTATCCTGTTTATGATAAAAATACTTAGAAATTGGGTTAGGTTAGGGTTATCAAATTATCGGGGCAGAAAATATATTTTTTCAGTTCGCGCGTCGAGCTGGCATTAGTGATCAGTGAGATTATGTTTTTAATGACATTCATTCTATTCACAGCAATATATTATTAAACATAGCCGCATGAATTATAGATAGGTCTATAGTTATCAGGTGAATAATTTACCGCTACACACTGATCATGCGGATACTGTTTTGTAAAGGGGAATTTCACCTTGATAAAAAGATTGTGAAAATATAGGCCAAAGAAAAATAATTTCAAAACATCGGTGAAGGTGTTATTAAAAAAAAAATGGAGTTAGTAGAATTTCGAATGCTTGATTTGTGACGTCATAAACGAGCAGTTGCTCAATATTCTATGTAATACAAAATGCAAAAATTTTCCATTTTTAATGGACCGTAATGACCCACTTTTTTCTTTTTGGAGAGAGTATGAAGTTATCTATTGATATACTGAATGTACAATAAAAGTCATTATCACGTATTTCTTGACATTTCATTTACTTTTTACCATAATTATATCCGATATAGCTGCTCGCAAAGGCCTACGCCGTCACAGATAATTATTTAAAAAATCTCACCTTTAATTTTTTTTTGGTGGGGGATGGATTTTTCCTGAACGCATACCAATTTTTCAAATTATTTTTTCTGCTATTTTCATAATTAACTTTAAATAAATTCACCTATGCACTACTTAATTTTTTCAAAGACAAAATAACAAAATTACATCTAGTCTTCATCATCACCATCATCACCAACTTCATTCTCATCATCATCACCACTACCACCATCATTATCATCATCATCATCATCATCATCATCACCGCCACCATCACCACCACCATCATCATCACCAAGATAATTTTCATCATCATCATCTTTCTTTTTTTTTCCCCTTCCCTTCTTCTTTTTTTCCTTCCTATTTTCCTCCCTTTTTAGAGGGGCACACCACCAAATAAATATGTTTGTTGTTGTTGTATATAAGTTGGCGGATGCCTCATGAAATGAAATAAAAGAGAAAATAAGGAAATGGAAAAAGTAAGAAGAAGGATAAGAAGAAAAAAAGAAAGCCACACAAACAAGACAAAATAATATCAAAATTTTGTAATAAAGTCAGTCAGTTTAATAATTATGTTTTCAATGAAATGAGACATAAAAGAATTGAAACAAGTAAAAAGGGCTACATCATAGTTAAAAGAAATAGAGGGAAGCTCCGAGACAATAAAAAGTGTAAAAAAAAATCAGAAAAGACTTTGAAACACTCTGAACACGAGTATAATATAAAAAAAAAATGGGAATAAGCGAGGACAAGTAGGTGAGGGACCCCCCCCCCTCTCTCTCTCTAGTTATTTACTCAAACTCGCATATACAAGAGAAGAAATTCTTACTAATCAAAATATTGCGAGCAAAAAGCATGAGCTGACATTTTTTTTAATATTCAAAACTGATAGAGAGACACATTTTGAACAATTCATGAAACATAATAATCATTCATTATAGTTACCAATCGGATTGCGACAAGATCTGAGAATTAGAAATTCATTAAAAGCATAAAATTGTATAACATTAAAATAAGACGGGCGCAACGCATGAGCTAAAGCTTTATATACCAATTAAAAATTTGGACATTTTTAGCGCTTTCGGTGGTCATGAAAAAGATTCATATTTCATGAAAGCTCAAATCCCGAGGAGGAATATTTTTTATTAATTGACTTAAAAAAGGCTGTTCTAATTAAGCCCCATTTAATATTTGATTACAAGTCTCGTTAAACAGTAAAAGAGGAAAAAATAAAGCATATTGTGTTCCTCAATTCTCTTTCTCTTTAACCCTATATTTTTTTTTTTTTGGGGGGGAGGTATTTTGGTTAAAAAAAAGAGAAAAAACGATAATTGCTGGCTAGTGGGTGTATAGTGGTAGGGACACCCCGCCCCCACCCCCCCCCCCCCCCCGTAGTTACGCAAACATGGGACCAAATGATCCTACTTGTTCCAAGGCGAAACTTGTACAATCAATTAAATGTTATTTTTGAGAAAATTAAAGCTTGCGCTGTTTAAATTCAATCTCTTTTACCTAAATTTGCGATGAATGCTAGCATTATGAAATATATAATTATCAACGACTGGCGAAAAGAATAACCAACCGATCAGCTGACGAGAACGCGTATCACGTGATCTGCATATCAGCTTCGATCGCGAGTCAGAACTGAAGAGCAACTGGCAATAAAATCTGGAAAAAGTCGTCAAAATGTAAGTTCCCCTTCATTTCTTTCAATTTTTTTTTATTGCTAACAATGCTTTAACTTTCTTAAACAAAAATTTAATGAATAGACAGTACGATAGCTCGTACTTGTGTTATAATACACAAATAATCATCTTCACAAAGATTTCTGACACAAAATACTACAGATGTCGCCTATGAGGTCCATACATGTAATGTTTGGACCTCATTGGTACTAGGAGTGCCCAGGGGCCTGTTGCATGAAAGGGTCTTTCGTAGAACCATTCTACGTAAGAACGAGATATCGCTCAACTGTTTCACAAAGCCGATTTGGGCGATACGAAGAATGGTTCTTGGAAAGACACCTCCAGACATGTCCTACGTAGGCATGATCTTCTTTGCACACCGCCCGCCACCGTCGGCATTGAGAGAAAATGCGTTTACGGCAAGCCACACTGACATATCATCTTTAAACATATTTTTTAGGGGGTTGATGATGCATTTTATCTGGGATGGCGCCAAGTTATTTTTTATATGGGGGTTAGTTGTCATCAATTTCAGGTCGACAAGACGACCAAAAACGGATGTCATTTTAACTTCTCCGGGGGTAATGTAGGCCCAAATCATTTGTTTAAATATGTTTTATTGTATTCTCCCTCCGTCCTATCCCCACCCCTTTTCCATTAAAAAATAAATAAACTTGAACTATCGAAACGGGCGGCACTATCTCTCTGACCCCTCATGCTTCCTCATTATAGATAATTAAACAACATGAAAACAAATTTCTTTAAAAGAAATTATGTAAAGTAAAAAGAAAAACGTGTTGATAACGTTCAGCAAAAAAAAAAAAAAAAAAAAGAACAGCAACAAAAAACGATACAAAACTAAGATATTAAACATGCTAAATCGTTTATTTAATTTTATTTCATTTTCATTATGATTATTATTTTTTGATAAGATTAATTTTAATCAATGAAAAATTAATTCTTGCATTTGGGATGACTTGAGATGAGAAACAGTGAAACAAAACAAAAATCTGCAGTAA
This sequence comes from Lytechinus pictus, assembly GCF_037042905.1. NCBI lineage: Eukaryota > Metazoa > Echinodermata > Echinoidea > Temnopleuroida > Toxopneustidae > Lytechinus > Lytechinus pictus. The sequence continues at coordinate 20,651,304 of NC_087251.1, forward strand.
CAAAATAGCTAATTGAATTTAAGATTAGGCCTATAGCTTACGAATCCATCACAACTTACAAATGAAGATAAGTTCATCAAAGAAAAGATTATGGAAAGTCCATACGAAGAGGCGCATTTTAATTCGTAGTGTAGGCTCCTTTCGGCTCTTATGTCACTGTTAAAGCAATCACGGTAGTCTCTACTCCTTAACTTTGACATGTTGAACATATACATTTTTTTATATTCTTAAACCTTATATTCTATTATATAAGCTTCCATAAATTAAGTGATCAACTTTAAATATGACAAACGTTTATGATCTTTGTAATTTTTAGCATTATTTCTGTTAATAGTATTTTTTCCATTGCGGATTGCTGTCTATGTTTTAATTACTATTGCAAAGCACTACTTTATTCACTTGGACATGTTTGCACCAATGCATATTTTCCTTGTCTTCGGTTACTCGTCATGGAACTGAGGAATGTTTATACTTTAAACACTCACATTTGTATTTCTTGCGTTATATCTGACAAATAAAATAAATAAATTAGATTTTTCACACGCAGCCTCTCATATTTTCTTATTTAGTCTCATACAATCAGACTCTGTTGATTTTGTTTACTCTATTCAAACCCTATTTCTACCTCAACAAATAACATATTAACGCATAATTTGCAAAATTATCATTATACATAAGTATTCTATAAAAATACAGAATATTGAACTAATAAAATGTCGAAATTACTTAGTTAAATCAATTTTTATGTCGGACAAGGGTCTCTTTCGTTGAAATATCAATGAAAGGTGTCTCTAAAAGGACACCGTGTTCTAAATAAGGGAAATAATGAAAATTTCGATTTTATTAAGTTATGTTTGTGAATCTTTAAAGTTTTTTCTCTTTTTACCTCATAAAGTAAGCTCCATACATCAATTCTACAATCAGTAATAAATAAAACATCATTTGATCTCCTTTTATTGAAATAAATGATTTTATGAAAAGTCGTCATTCCGAAATAAAAGGTTCAGGTGACGATGAAGACTAAATATTTTCCCGATACTATCGATATCAAACGATGTCGCGGACTTGGAAGACAAAATTGCCTTCGTGAAACGGAAAGCGCTGATTTGTCGCCAATCTTCCTATCTCGGAAGAATGGTCCCAGGACGTTCTTACGTATCGCTCATCTCGTCATGCAACAGGCCCCAGGGAGCTCCCGCCCGCTTCGCTGGCCGGAGCCCTGGCCAGGACTCGTCCGTGTAATATTAGGCAGAGGATACTCTCCAAAATGGGGTAGAAGAATGGGGTCGCAATACTAATAGCACCCCAAATAAAAGGGGAAAAAAATGAATTAAGCACTTGACTTACCTCGCCTCGATTATGCACTTACCTCCAAGTTGCAACTACAATACAATACAAGCAAGCTCTGCTTTTTAGTTGGTCTCCTTCCCTTTCGATTTTATTATTTGTAAAAAAAAAAATTGTATTTGTAGGTGCACTTTAAACCCGGACTTTCATGCTTCGTATTAGACACTTTCATACGCTTCCGTTTGTACCCTCCTCCGTTGTCCCCATCCTTTTGCGCGATCATCAAATCATCATCACAAACGTCCCGTGGCACAACAAACATCAAAACTTCAAAGATGAAACCTCACTAAGTAAATTTAGTTCGATCTATAATTCTAGTCATTCTGCAGGGTTCCGTTACACATCCATCGATCCAAAAATACACAGAATCAATTAATTAAAGTATTGAAAGGGAGTCAAATTCGGAAGGTTGAAAAATCGTATGCCTTCGCCGGGTCCCATCTTGTACACGTTTTTTATAACAAAATACTGCCCCTCGTCAATTTTAAGCCCTTACCAAATTTGAACAAGAGATGGCGCTATTTCACTTCCTGGCAGTAACAGTATTATACAAAAATGATTTGAATGTATTGAACTATCATTGTAAATGTAAAAAGATTGAAAGAGAAAATAAATGAATTGAATTGAATATGGATGAAGAATGAGACCCAGAATCCTGACGTTGAGGCACAAACTGGACCCTAATCAAAAAAAGGAAAAGTTCTGTCTCGGTCGTTCTCCTTCGGGCTTCTTTCGAAATTGAAAACAAAATGGCAGATCGATACCGAGAACGAACGCGACATTAGAGGTCTAACTTTTTCTTTTTTGAGGGTCCAGATTGTGCCTCGATGTCAGGATTCTGTGTCACGATATCATGCATTATAATCGAGGTAAGTGCATATTTTTCCCCTTTTATTTGGAGTGCTTTATACCGCATCTACTGGAAAAATACAGTTGTGTCTGCAGTCAAGTTTTCAGGTCTATCTTGTACTGTACGTTGTCTTCCTAACTTGGATAAATTGCTATCTGTGCTATTTGTGCTTTGTTGTGCCAATGCAGTGACTAATAGTAATACTCCCACGCGTGAATATAATGCCACGCAGACCAAAACTTGTCTAGGTTTGTTTTGAAGTGATTGACTGTTGATGCTGTGTCTACTTCAGCAGGCAAAGAATTCCAGTTGCTCACCACTCTAACACTGAAGGTGTTTTGCCTCACACACAACCTACTCCTTTTCAGAAAAAGCTTGTAAGGATGGCCACGGGTTGCTTGAGTGGTAGCTGATGTGAAGAACAAGTCTCTATTCACATCAATGCTGTGGATTATCTTATAGACTTGAATCATGTCACCCCTTCGCAGTCTGTACTTGATGGAAGGTAATTTCATTGCACGCAGCCTTCTGCCATTGTCCATTTCCTTCAGGGTTGGTACTAGCTTGGTTGCTCGTTGCTGGACTTTCTCAAAGCCTTCAGGTCAGAAGTATATCTTGGGTACCATATCCCATTCGCATATTCCAGAATTGGTCTCACAAGTGACTTGTATAACCTCTTGATGTTGTCTTTGTCTATGCACAAAGGTTCGTCGAATCGTAGCAAGCACACGGTTTGCTTTCAAGACTGCGCTGGCTACTTGGGAGTGGAATTTCAGTTGAGAGTCCATGACGACTCCCAAGTCTCTTTCCTCTGACACTTCTTCAAGCACATCTCCATCTAGAGGATACTGATGACGGGAATTCTGATGACCTAGATGGAGGGATCTGCACTTTGCTGTATTGAACTGAAGCTGCCACTTCTTGGACCACTCAGTTAAGTTGTCTAAGTCAGCTTGCAGCCTGTCACAGTCATCCTCCATTCTGATCTCTCTGAAAAGTTTGGTGTCGTCAGCGTATATCTTTATGATACTGCTTACTATCTCAGGCAGATAGTTGATAAATACAACAAACACTGTCGGTCCGAGGACACTACCTTGAGGCACTCCACTTCTAACAGGTAACCACTGTGAAGTTTTTCCATTCATAACAACTCTCTGCCTGTGATGGGTCAAGAAGCTGTAAAGCCATTTCCCCAGACTACCTGTTAGACCATAGGATCTGAGTTTCTTCATCAGTCGCTCATGGGGCACAGAATCAAAAGCTTTACAGAAATCAAGGTAGATGCAATCAACTTCACGTCCTTCATCAAGAGAGGCAGTCCACAATTCCATGACTTCAAGCAGTTGTGTGACACAAGACCTTCCCGGAAGAAATCCATGTTGTGCATCGCACAATAAATCATTCTGAATCAATTGTTTGAGAATGGCATCACGCACAATATATTCCATGATCTTTCCAATAAGTGAAGTCAGGCTTATTGGTCTATAGTTTTCGACAGCATCCTTCTTTCCTTGCTTATGTATTGGTGTGATATTTGCATCTTTCCATGACTGTGGAAGATACCTTTCTTTCAGGGACTTTCTGAAGATAAGTGCAAGAGGTATGCAAATCGTTCCAGCAGTTTCTTTGAGAACTCTTGGGTGAAATCCATCAGGCCCTGCTGATTTTGAACACTTCAGTAATTTCAGCTTGTTCTTCACAGTACGTCACAGTACTTGTGGTAAAGTAAACATGCACCATATCTGTCACAACAAATTCAAAGAATATGACCTGTCCACTAAAATTCTTTTTGTTTATTGTATGTTGTTCCTCACATGTATCGAGCATCCAGGGGGCCTTTTGAAAAAAATTTGCGTTTAAATGCAAATCTAAAAATCAAGCGCAATTTCAAATCATCCATTTCATTGGTTGAAAATCAGGTTGCTATTGCAACCCCATTCTACCCCCTTTTGGAAAGTACTCGTGTCTTCCTAATATATTACACGGACGAGTGGGTTAGCCGCCATTAAACTTTAAAGGTCAAGTCCACCCTAGAAAAAATGTTGATTTGAATAAATACAGAAAAATCAAAACTAGCATAATTCTAAAAATGTCATCGAAATCGGATGTAAAATAAGATTAAAGTTTCGCTTATTTTTCACAAAATGCACAACTCAAGTGACATTGTCATTAGCCAGGAGGCTCCTACAAGATCTAGACCTGCTCTAAACAAATCCAATTTCATAAAATACAAAAGAACAAGTGGGGATATGACATCATCAATTTGCTCATTGAATATTCATGAGGACATGCCTAGAACTGACCACCGGAATAATGCAAAACTTTGAAATGTTATAACTTTGTTTTAGACTTGTCCAATTTTGATCAAATTTTCAGCGTTTTGTTTGTCAAATCATATTATCTTCAGCCTGGAGTATTCCTTTAACATATTGCTGTGCGTGTGGAGATATGATTGAAACATACAAGTAAAAACTGTATGACCAGGATGTAGTGCCAGATTTGGGTCTGGTGCATGGTCATGGGCCTACCGGAGGTCAAAATAAAATTGTGCATTCCGAGGTCAGTCACTGAGAAAGGTAAGAAATCTTTATGAATAAAGAATGAGGAAACCTTGGATAAGTAATAGCACCCAGTGTCCACAGCTTCGAGAATAGACTTGATAAGTATTGGGATACATTTAAGTATTGGAGATGTGAACCAGTGAAATTCAAGTTTGACGCTAACCCATCAGGACATGATCCTGCCAACCTAAAGAGGAGAAAGAATTTGGAGCTGAATACAGAGTTTTAAAGACTTCGTTCAGAAGCATCCATAGGTAATTAGGTATCCATAGGTAGGTAAAATCGTTCGTAGCACATCATGATCAGGTCCAACCTCGCAATACGTGTAAGTGGATCAGGGCCGGTAGCCTATCAAACTTATTAATGTCTAATGATTAGTCGATTGACTTGCCTAAGTTTTAGCAATGCCAATCGGCTAAGCCTATTAATGTGCTTTATATCCTACACATATCCTTCGGTTTGTGAAAAATCCCATCTGGACCATGCTACATGTACATTACGAACCTGACCTCAACAATTTGTTGGTGTTTTATGGTTACTTTGAATTGCAATTTTTTGTAGCTCTTGACTATCAAGGTAACCATTGCAGATTTCATTCTAAATATTGCCTATTTATCGCTCATCAACAACTTCTTTTTTCATTAAAATTCTTTCTTTTCAGAGACTCGAACCTTGAGGCTGTAACTAAGAATAAACATGGGTGATCGTCAACTGAAGATTTATTTCTGTGGTAGTATCCGTGGAGGCAGACAGGACGCGGAGCTCTACGCAAGGATCATCAAGCAGCTGGAAGCGTATGGGAAAGTCCTCACAGAACATGTTGGCCACAAAGATTGCACAACATGTAAGTAAACATGCACCATATCTGTCACAACACATTCAAAGAATATGACCTATCCACTAAAATTATTTTTGTTTATTTTATGTTGTTCGTCATATGGGTCCAGCCTCCAGGGGCCTTTTGAAAAAAGAGTTGCATTTGAATGCAAATCTAAAAATGAAGCGCAATTTCCAAATTCATACATTTCATTGGTTGAAAATCAGGGTCCCTTAACACAAAGGTTAGCAATTAATCATACGCTTGATTTTTACGATTGATTGTTCATTGTTCTATGATCATTGTTACGGGCCCCAGGTTGCATTTGATTCTTGAAGTTGTGTTTGATCGCAACTCTTTCTGCAACATTTGGGTTCCAGAGGTGTGTCATACAAAATGACAGTGCTCTGCATAAACACAAATCCAGAAATGAAAGCACACAAATATTTCAACCAACAAGGGCATTGTGACATGAAGCTTAATTATTTATGTGGTGCTAATTTTTTACGATTGATCTTATACACTTTTCAATGCAATCAATTGTAGAAATCAGCTTTATGATTAATCACTAAGCTTGATGTTACAGGACCCAGAAGCACAGTCAAAAACCCCAGTTGTATTATACTAGTTTACAGGAAACGGGTTCAGTAAACCAGTGTGGCAGATTGCTTTGGTAGCATTCCCACCTGATCACCTGAAAGGGGTTTTCAAAACCACTTCACGTAAAGCGGTCTTGATGCTACGGGAATGCTCTCAAATTACTCTCAATGGGGTCACATGTTTCCTGCAAAATTTGAAACCATAGCATAGACATTCTACACACAGTGTGTGGAGTAGCACTCTCGAAATGTGCGAAGATCGCTTCCCGCTAATGGTTGTGTCTTCACTTACACTAAAACCAGTTGAATGAGGCAAAGCGATCCTGAAAACTACATCGCGAGGTGGTTTTCTGAACTGGTTTAGAAAATTGCTTCCAAGGCCGCTTCAAGTGTTCTCATTACACTTTAAACTAGTTTTGGGAAGGTAATGAGAACGGGGTCAAAGGAATTCAGTGGTGCATTTTGTTCAAATTTCTGAGTAGGAACTAATCAGAATTGTTTTGTCAAATTTGCAATGCATCAGCAATTTTATATTTGATGAGATTATTCTTTTCCAGCATTAAACCCTAGATTTTATGTAATAAACTGTTTTTAATGGCTTTTTAAAATATTATTGAAAGTGAATAACAAACTGAGTCTGGCAAATTATACCCAGTTAGCCCAGAGACAGGCCAGCAAGTCTATTGCAGACACTTATAGTCAAGAACTTAGTTTTTACTCCTTTTAAAGACCAACTTAGCTTTCCATTTCTTTTAATGATTTATGAATCAAAAAGATAATTATTTTGATGATAAATATGTGGTTGACAAAATTTTATTCATCTGTTTTATTTTTTACTTATTATTTTTCCATGGATTTTCTTTTTTTATTTTGCATTTACCAATTCTACAACACACTGACAGTTCCAACAGGAGGTAAAGAAATTTTTAGTATCTATCCCCCAGATTTTCTTATTTAAAAAAAATTTCATTTCACATAATATGTCCTCTTCATCTTTGTCTTAACAAAGATTGTTCATGCAATGTGTTTTGTCTTTATTTTATGTGCATTATCAAACAAAGAGATATATATATTATATATACTAGTAATCAGTATTTACAATCAAATTTTGTAACTTTTAGTGGTTCATCAATCGTCATACATTTGTAGAATATCAATCATTTGAGCATGACCAGTTCATTGTTTCATTCTGCACATAATCAGGAGAAGGTCATTTGAACTCAAACGGCATGGTGGTCATAATTTCAATGAGATAAGCATCAAATTTCATGTTTGATAACATATCTTTGAATCGTGTTTTTCATTAGACCCACTGGAAAGCAAGTAACAAGTACCTTTATAAAGAGTTCATTGGCGTGCTATTCTAGTCACTGAGGGGCCGTTTCATGAAAGTTGTCAGCTCTGACAAGTTGTCTTTCTCCGACAGTTACCGTAATGACAGTCAGAGGCCAGTGCTTCTCAGCCAATCAAAAGCAAGGATTTCACTGAAAGTTGTCAGCTCTCACAACTTAGTCAGTGCTGACAACTTTCATGAAATGCCCAAGTCTATGCAATTTTTGTACCCTGCTATATATCAGGCATGCTTGTATAATATATATATATTTTTTTAATCTGCCTATGTATGAAAGGAAAGGTCATTTAAATAACTTGCCTATGAGTAAAATCAGAACTGGTCTATTGATTGTGCATTGTATGTGTTGTATCATGTTACATTGTATCTTGAAATGCTATTTATCACATGATCATAAAACCAGAGTAATATCCCCACCACCCCCATTCAACTTACCAGAGTCTAAGGAAGAGGATCATGAAAAAATAGAAACATGACATTCACCTTGTCTATTTCAATTGTTTTAATGTAATGGCAGTATATTAAAAAGGGCATTGTCTGGAAATTACTGGCGTAAATCCGAGCAGTGAATCTGTTGTTCAGGGCCAGGGGGACGATCTATTGTTTATCCCCCCCCCCCCCCACTTGAATAGTATGATGTCACGGATTTATGCCAAAAGCTGCAAATGATTTATGGGTTCATGAGGGAAGATATAGTCATCACATATCAAGCTGCCCATATTAACCTACTGTATGCTAAGAATTATTTTTGTGAATGAATTACACTTTGAAATGCTTGGGAGTCTAGTTTCAACTATTCATCCTTTCAGACATTATCGCGACGGTTAATTTCCAAATTTTTGTCTAATGCCAATTAGTCCAATTGCCAACTCGTATACTATCATATGGTCTACCATCAGTTCGTCCACTCACCACGTGGTCTACTTTCATTTAGTCTAATGCCATTCCGTCTAATAACCAGTTGGTCCAATAGCCATTTACTACCTTTTGGCCTAATTGGACTGTTAAATTGTGCAAAACGGATGAAAATGAAATGGATATTAGACCAACTGGTTACGAGACAAAATAGTCATAGACGAAATTGGGATTAAACAAAGTGATGATTGAACCAAATTGGCAATTTACCATCGCGACTAATTGATAGCACTATTAATCACCGCTGATGATGGATAGCTTATTTCCAATATTTGAATACTCCTGTAAGTTTGAGTGGTGATTGATTGTCACTCAGGATCTATCACCATTCATGACCAAGTTTGTATTATACATGTAGTATGGTTATCAACTGATGATCGCTTCAGGTTGGATGTGCGATCAGTCACTATATATACAATGTAACATGGCAGAGCTTCGATAACACATAATGCCTCGCAGTGCACATTGTGAATATGTAACAATGGACAAGTGCATTGCGACGAATCATACGTCGCCATGCTGCTGATCACCTGTTTCAATCTGGAGATAGTTTGTACTTTGTGAATAATTATGTTACTAATCACGACTGGTTTTTGATAGTGATTCCCATGCTGGCCATGTCAAATAGTGTCAGCTCAACAAAAATAATAGGAAAGAAAGATTAAAATTTTAATAAAGGATTCCAAAAATTTCCAATCAATTGTGTACTTTTGAAGAAATATATATGCTCATTATTTTTTTGTTCTTATCATTGTTTGAATATGTATTTGTGTCATCATGTTTCCTTATTTTATTCAGGAAATAGTGATTTTGTTTATTCAGATAGTTGATTTGGAACCAAGAACCAGTGGGACTATTTTCTTAAAATAAAAAGCAAGTCAGGCATAAAAACTGTCAATGCAAAAGAGGTGTGGCAAGCTCCACTGGTAATCTATGTGCACTAAAGGGAGCCCTGGTTTCCCATGTTGCATGGAACGACCCATATTTTTTTTCAAATTAATTTTTTGTAAATATTTGTAAGAATACAGGACTCACAATTATCACTCTGATGTAAAATTTTATTTTTGTTTTCTTTTTTTTTGCAGCAAAAACTGATGTTGAGATCTATGACCAAGATATGGCATGGTTAGAAGATTCTGATGGTAAGTCTGTTGAAATGATCACTGCAAACACCACCCTTGCCTCAATGCAACAGTTTATTTTCATTTTGTCCAATGCCAATTCGTCCAATTGCCAACTCATCTGCTATCATTTGGTCTACAATCAGGTCGTCCAACATCCACATGGTCTAACTGCCATTTCTGCCACTCACCAGTTCTTCTAATAACCAGTTGGTCTCATAGCCATCGAGTCCATATACCATTTGGTCTAATTAGAATAAGTGTTAATTGGGCAAAATGAATGAAAATAAAATGAATATTAGAATAACTGGTTATGAGACGAAATGGTTATAGAGGTACTGGTGATTCGACGAAGTGATGATTGGACCAAATGGTTATTGGACCAAATGGTTGTTTGACAAAATGTTGATGGAAGAAATGGCATGAAACTAAATGAAGGTAGACCATTTGGTGATTGGACGAGTTTGCAGTGGATGAATTGGCAATTTACCAATACATCAAGCTTATTTGAATAAAAGAATGAAAATCAACCAAGCACTACACTGACCTCTTCATCATCAAATTATGATTTGAAACAAATCAAAGTTGTTTTTAAATAAGTCCGTAAGTCCACACTTCTTAAAAATAAGTCCTTATAGCTATTGATGGAATCTTTATACATGTATAATAAGTCACAGTAAGGGTTCAAGGTTTAACTTTTTTGAATAAGTATGTCAAATTTCATATAAGGAAATCAATTCAAATTCAATTATGAAATAGTGAGTGTCAAAGATTGAGTTACAGTCCGTAATTACAAAGGTTTGTTATTCCGAAACATGTAAATTGCGTATACCTCGATGTTCGTTAATCTGAAAACGGAGAAGGGTTTGTGTAATCGGAACATTTTTTACGTTATTCAGTCCCTTCCTCTCCATTTCTCTCTCTGTTTCCCTACCTCTGCTGAGATTTTTTTTTAAATCAAAGTATCGAAATTAATCATAAATCTATTACTTTTCAAACTGACTCCCCTAATGCATTCCCTGAGAATTAAAAGTAAGTTTATTTGTTTTTTTGCAGCTGTTGTTGCTGAGGTAACCCAAGTATCAATGGGTGTTGGCTTTGAGCTAGGAAGAGCTGTTGCATGGAACAAGAGAGTGCTTTGCTTATTCAGACCAGGAGAAGACAGACGTGAGTATATCTACAAGGCAGACAAATATAATTGATTATTCTCTGTATCAGGGCTTTGTTTCCTTCTTTAGTTCATTCCATTCCATTAATTAAAGTTATATTGGAGATGTAATTAGAATTATACAATTCAATTGTTCAATTGAATGGTCATGGTCATATCTTTATGAATATAGGTGAGAAAACTCAATTTACATTGACTTTGTACACAAAATCACGTTTTGGAGCAATTTTGGGTCAGACATGTCTTACGTAATGTTGCATAATTTTCAAATCGCATACCCAAGCATCATAAATTTGGTCTCAAAGAATGCGCAAGACTTCAAAGTAAAAGTCAGCGAGCGGCCCGGTTGAAAAAATTGCATGGAGAGGAATCCGGGGGTGGGGGGGGGGGGGTGCAGTCAAATGTATTGCTGTACACATGCGTGACCAAATTTTATTTACACAATTTGGCCCCTAAACAAGTTGTCGCCAGAATGTGACCTCTAAGCTTGGGGAAAAACATACCCTAAACACGTTTGGCTAGTCTTAAAAAAAAGGCTTTGGAAAAAAAAAACCTAAATACGTTCGACCCCGCGATTGACAAGTCTTTCAAAACCGCCCTTTTTCTTGAAAATCAGTGTTTTTTTATACCCTTAACGAGTGCACGCGCAGCCCGCGTCCAAAACTGAAATGAACACCCCTTTAAACGTGTTTTTTTTTTTGGTCAGGCATGTGTACAGCAATTTATTTGACTGGCCCCCCTCGGGAGCGGAATGGTCGCGGAAAATGTCGAGGTTGAATGTTGAACTGTTTCAAAAGTACCTTGTGTGTGTAAAAGCTACTACCATGGTAGTTCACAGTGTAATACAAATGTTTTCTTGGTTTGGCATGCTTGTCTAAAAAATTTTATTATCTCTGTCTCGACATCTTCCCCCTTAGGTTTGTCAGCAATGGTGCGTGGTGCTGATGATGGAAAGAACTTTTTAGTGAAAGATTACAAGGAAGAAGATGTACCAGGATTACTCAAAGAATTCTTTGGTTATTGATCAATAGCTGGACTGAAGTCAGTGGAATGTCACAACAAGAATAGGAATGCATGGGACCACATTCATTTACTGGTATTATACAAGTCGGGTGAAAATCAACCAATTTTCAATCCAGGTTTTACATAATCATGAGATCGATATGGAGTCCATACTTGGTTGGGTTATTCACATTAGAGGCAAGGAATTTAATGAAATTGTCAGGAATTGGGAATGTTGCAAAAATTTGATGTTTACAATTGTCAATATAAATTGAAGCCTCCGTTTTTATCATTTCAAATCAATACTTTCTGTTGCATGAAGTACAAATACCTATTTAGATTCAATATTTTGTGATTGATTCGGGATGTGAAATCAACATGTAGTTGAATTCAAGTTTCTTGCAATACCCCTCTTAGACATGATGTGTTATGAATATCATAGATTGCATGCTGATCTTGTGACATTGGCATCATGGGACACAGGATGGAAATCTCCCTGCAGCCTTTGTATGACATGTATTTCATGTATATTGTTTATCCGAACTTTCTCAAAACAAACACAGTCACATTTTCTAGCATGAGTAAGAAAAGTTTGTGATATAAACATACTCAGGGATTCTTCAACTTTGTCATGTAACAAGATTAGGGTTTGTGTGTTACACAGGCTCCGGGCTCCAGGTCATCCCATGAGGAAAGGGTGTAATTATTCACTTTCATTGTTATCTGCTTAAAAATTACCGTATGAGGAATCCATGGAAGGGGGGACCCCGGGGGAAACAATGGATGTTTTCCGTAAATTTGGCAGGTGACGTCAAAGGGAATGGAAGGTACATTGGGGGAATTTTGAAGGTTCATATTCTTTTGGTCTGCAAGTAGTTGGTCTACTTCTCAGTCAAATATCACATGGACTAAAGACATTTAATTGGTTAATTGCCAATTCTTCTACTGCCAAATTGTCCACTCACCACATGGTCTACTTTCATTTAGTCTAATGCCATTCTGTCCATCAACATTTCATCTAACAAGCATTTGGTCCAATCATCGCCAATTTTGACCATGACGTGTTATAACTAGTTTGGCTAATATCCATTTCATTTTCATTCACTTTGCTCAATTAACACTTAGTCCAATTAGACCAAATGGTATACGGACTAAATGGCTATTGAGCCAAATGGTCATTAGACGAATTGGCAATTAGACCATGTGGATTATGGATGAACTGATAGTAGACCAAATGATAATAGAGGAGTTGGCAATTGGACGAATTGGAAATAAACCATTTAATCTCATTGCCATTTGATCTACACTACACTCATATCCACTTGGTCTTATCCTCATTTACTCTAATACCCGACCAGTTGGTCTCATTTCCACTTCGTCTACCATTGAAAATTTTGTTCCCAAAACAGTTTAACCATATAAACTGAGTGGTGTTAGATCAAGTTGATATTCAATGAAATGGGTTTAGCCTAAAGGTAAATTTGGGCTTAATTGGAAATTAGTAGATGAACTGGTTGTTGAAGATCTAGGATTCCACCTTATGGGATGAACCCAAACATACAACAGACAAAGCAGGTGTACAAGGTATAAACATTCCAAATTAATTTGTATATATTGTATTCGGGGAAAAAAATCTTTGAATTGAAATTACATTGTTGGTGATGTGCCATATTCAGGCCTGGGGCACGTTTCATAAAAGGTACTGTTACGGTGTTAACTTCACCATCCAGTGGTAACTGCCATAAAATTATAATTTTACTGTGGTGGTTACCACTGGATGGCAAAGTTATCATAATAGTAACCTCTATGCAACGGACCATGGTCGTATTGTATGTGATATGTTTCAACAGTTTGAAAAAACAAATCTGTTCAATTATAGGGGTTGGTGTTTTTCAAAAAAAAGACTAGAAAGTGCCGCCCCAATAAATCCTGGATATGCTACCGGCTGTGGGTCCCTTTTTGCTAAATATTTAGACAAATGCAGCTCCTTGAATTCATATGTTAGTAGTTGGGAGTGTGGACTCCTTCTTTGGAAAACCCAGGTCCAGTTAAAGCGGACTACCATTTAACAAATCTTTCTACATTGTTGTGGAAGTGTGTGATTTTTTTAATGAAAATAAAAATTTGCATCAAACTAATGATTCGCTTTGTTTTGGAGCCGAATATAGAAGTCGAAATGTAGAGTAGTTCAGATGGGGTGATGTCCAAAAGTTGTTAAAGTGAGTTAGAGAGAGGAATCATGATGAATATCATGTGGTCACTGTGCTTGGATTAATACTCGAGCTCGAATGAATCTGTGTCTGAATTGTGTGCAATGAAAATGCAATGTTAGTCCAGGGCCCCATTTCATAAAAAGATGATATGATAGCAACTCTTGCTGGAATGCCAACTACCATGACAACAGTGAAAATTCTGCTTACTGGTTGGCTCTTCCAATGATTTGACATTCCAGCAAGAGCTGCTATCATAGCAACTTATTATGCATTGGGGCCCAGATTGGACATTGATCTGGAAGTTATCTTTCCCAAAGCTAACATAGAGGGCCTGACTCCATATCCCTAACACCGTGCAAATCCCCTCATGAAAGCTGTCATACATCATTAGAGCTTTGATGTTAAAGAAGAAGAGAAAAAGAAGTAGTCTCGGTGAGAAAAGGGAGAGCATATAAAGAATAACGATAATAGAATAGTGGAAGCAGGAATAAGGAGGGTGAGGGCTATACGAAGAGGAAGGATAATGATGAAGGGAATGTGAAAAAGAAGTTAAAAATAAAGTGAGAGGGAGAAAATACATTTATCTCTTCCATGCGTCAACTCCTGGCACCCCTACCTTATTTTGATGTGGTCAGCGTGTCCCTGCTATGACTATATACCTCAGTCACATTTCACCAACGGCGGCCGTACAGGGAGTTTGAAAACAGCCGTTTTAACATTTTTTTTGTACCATCTACAAATAGGTGTTTGAATACAAGTGAATAAAACAGTTTTTTCGATTCGCCGTACGGGCGCCTAGGGAAAATGTGACTGCAGCATTACAGTTCTGATAATTTATGTCCTTTCTTATTATATGTTGTTAAACTATAGTCAAACATCCAATATTATTCGGGGCTGGTAGGCTTATGATGTCATCTGTGTTTCATTTGAAAAGATGAAAGTACGAGGTAATGGAAGTGTCGTGGTGTAGCGGTTCTGACTCTCGCCTTGCAATCAGAGGGTCGTGTGTTCGAATCCCACCGCGGCCTATTTGGAAAGGCGTCAATCCACAATTTGCCACTCTCCACCCAGATGTTAAATGGGTACCCGGTAGGATGCGAAAGCCTATGTAGTATGCCTAACAATTGAGTCTTGGAACTCTTGTTGGAATGCTCCCCAGGGAGTGGAGAAAATGCATACATTGTGTGCGGGCATGCCAGGATCCAATGACCGGGGTAATAATGATTGCGATGTAAAGCGCTTATAAACGAAGTGTAATTAGCGCTATATAAATGTAACTATTATCATTGTTAATGTCTTTAGGACCTCGCCCAGGATGGAGGAAAGAACCCTGACTTCTCTCATAGCTCCATGCTTCTCTGCACCCGCAAATTCGGGCCAGACTGATAGAAGTCGCTGAAACTAATATGGCACGTCTTCTTTTTCTCACAATGTAATTATATAATTTATCTTGCACCCATCCCCTCTTGGGTACTGGTTGGGTGTTTAATTGTTATTATTGAATGATTTTTTTTAATTATTCACCTCACTTCACTCACTCACTCATAAAATTGCGCCAAAAAGTTCACCCCTTTAATATATGTTTTTAAATATTTTTTACATCGTTACTCAACTACCAAGTCCGATATCCTCTACTCTTCACAGACGAAATAGGCTACATGACGGAATTAAGATCATTTTGAATGTTCAGCTCGCTCGCTATGTTCGTTCCAAATTTGGGGTAAAAGGGAAATATTTGTCTCATTAGTCTACCGTGTGAGTAAAAAAAAAACTTGACTCATCACAAATCCCCAATTTAAGGGGAAAAAGGCATGGACGCATAATCATTATATATTAGTGGAAAATAATTTGATACCATATTCATGTGGTATATATTCACGCTTGGATAATCTTGGTATTCTTTGCAATGATGTAAATTTTGACTTTCGCCAAAGTAAGGCATGACTGCAATGTATGAATCCAGTTGCCAATAATGTCCAAATCTTTAATGAGTTAGTAAACATAGTTGCAGTAGATGGCTGGTTCGAATCCCACTGGTTCCATTTTTTTTCTGACATGATTTTCATTACAGATCGAGCATGCGATCTTAAACACATATAGGAGTAATGCCGAAAATGTGTTGACAAATTATAATTTCCTCCTATTAAAGCCTCTTTATTTACTAAACATAGTTGTTAATCCATTTTCAATGAGATTAATACTAAAATGTGTTTATTAAACAATTATAATGCAAATTACTGAAAAGGTGTTTGAAATAGATATTAATGTAACCCTTGTAGGATTATGACACCATTGGCATCTGGATTCACTATTGCAGTCACGCTTTTGGCGCAAATCAAAATATACATCACTGCAAAGAATACCTCCTGGTCATCCAAGCGTTAACACATACCACATAAATATATCAAATTATTTGAGAACACATTCTTTCAGACCATATATAATAATTATGTGTTCATGGCATACATTTTCCTTACATTGTGAATTTCTGAGGTTTTACTCTACCGGTGGTGGTCGTTCACCTAAAGAGTGCACGCTTCGCGCGCTCAAGTCTTTACTTTTGTCGAGTCCAGCTGTTAAATCAAACATAATTTGTCTTTTTATTTGAAAGGGTATATTCTTAAACTAAAATACGTCCAGGATGCTACATTGTTTTATTATTTTCTACGGAAAACATTCCATTCTATCAGTTTAGTAAATCAGACCTATTTAATCAACTATTTTTTTTATCTTGGAGGATCCATTGATCGGTAAAATTCAACGAGGTAGGTCTATTCGCCAAACCTGCAACAACAGCTTGTGGAATCCAGTCTCCATCAATGAATTACTTATTGCTATGTCTGACATTCTCATTGTAGTTAGCGAGGAGGTCATGAAGAAAACCTTTGTTAAAAGGGATGTTATGCGTAAACTGTCTGTTGATCTGTTAGCAAACTGCTTCGTTGCATGACATCGGGCAAACAAATTGACAGTTCATTTCATTCTGCAAGTAGTTCAATCATTATACTTTTAGATTGAACAACGGTCTAAAGTCTTTTAGGGCAGTTAAGATGAAGGGAAAATATTTCCTTGATGTAATGGACATTTTCCCACTGTTTATTTGCAATCACAAAAGTAAGTGTTTCCCCACCGTTCGGCTAACTCAGATCGCTTCAACAGAGCATTCCCGGAACGTTCCCCCACATTCTATCGATCAGTCCATCGGCCCGCTTATTTTTAGGAAGGTCTATCTATTGTTATCTCTTGACATTTGCTATTGAAGCAAAACAAACAATATCATATCCAAGACAAGACATCACAGATCAAAGAACTTTGAGAGGTCACTCATACAAAGAGAAAAAAAACCTATACGGTCAAATCACCGAGAGGTCGAAACTCCTGAGATCGGACACACACCCGCAAATTACATAAAGGTTCTCCAACATTGGTGAGTTACATTTGCTGTATTTCAGTGTTGTTTTGTGTTATAAAAACTGTAGACTTGCTGAAATGCATATTGATATTTTTACCTAATCAAGCATGTGTATTTTACATGGAATGTTTGGCTAATTATGAAAACCGTGACAACGGATCGAGGTCGTTATCGTCATAGTTGAACCCCGGAGTTACAATGGATCAGAGCAGACATGCCCCCTTACTTATCCTACAGTGAGGTATATAGATGAAAATTGAAGTACCTTTGAACTCGTGATTACTACCTCATTAGTATTATATTTTCCTCCCGGATTTTCCTCCAATAATACTGATAAACAATAAAGTGTGAAGTGACCTATAAATGACCACTAAATTATTTGAGGCAGAGTTTTGATGATTTAATTCATAGCACTAACACGGAAGGAGCATTATTATATAATCTCAACTTAAAACAAAAATTTGCTGCAATAATAAAAAATGAAATTGATGAATAAGAAATTGAATCATAAAGGGGAAACGAAGAAAACAAACTGTGACTCAATTATGATGAAGAAAGGGGAATGAATGAATGAAAGAGAGAGAGAGAGGAAGATGAAAATAGAAATGAAATTAAAAAGTGGCTGAATAAGTTAAAAAAAAAAGTCAATGGAAGTTGAGAGAAGAATAATCAATGGGAATTTAAAAAAAATTAAATTGCATGTTTACAGATATGTTTATATTGGATCATTATGAAATGAATAATATGTTTTTTTATGAAATTGGCACGAAATTGGCACGAAATATTCTTAATTTTTGGTTTAAAAACTTTTTTTTGGCTTGTCAAATTTTTCATCTGAAAAATGTGCGCCCCCCTTGGAAAATCCTGGATCTGCCCCTGATTTGTGTTTAGATGTCTTTTAAATGATTCTACAGATGTGAATAGGGGAGGCTTGGGTTAGGGTGTATCACATTCATTCTGTCATCTTGCTTTATTTTTATATTGTTCACATTTCAAAAGCAAGTAAAAAAATGGGAAGGAAAACCGTTTGGGGGGGGGGTGAAGCGCCGACAAATTTTTGACTGCTGACCCTTTTTGTCAATTATTTCGGAGACGAAGTGCCTAAGCGTGTTGACTGATCATTTTTATTTGTTGTTGTTGTTGTTTGTTTTTTGCTTTTCAAATTTTTTCAGCCAAGGTCGAACCCTTAAACTGAAAACCCTGGCTACGAATCTGCTCTAATTAGGTCCCCATGTTCTGTTCCGATGAATCCGGCTTCTTTTCTTTGGTGAAACCTTTCTTTCCTTTTCCTCATTCATTTCCATTCCTATTTATTTGCTTGCATTTTAAATATTCTTTCATAATATACAATGTATATTATGCAGTGTACCCCCATTCAGCGACTGTTCTAGAAAGCATGCAGGGTTGAGAAAAAAAACTGAATGAACATCATTATATCTTCTCACGTTTCTAAATCGGAAGAAGATTTCTTTTATTTGCTTTCCGAAGTGGCATTGTGAAGCTGATCACTCCTTACATTCAAAGAAAAGACAGAAATAAAGGGAAATAAATATCTATTCCCAGTTTTTCGCGTCCAAAAATATGCTTCTTTACACAAAGGTATCAAGGTAGAAGAAACCTTCTGATATTATTTCATTGAGGGGGTGGGGTGGGATGGGGAAGTGAAATGCTTTTATTTCTTCATGCTAGGGCCTACACATAATCCAAGCATTAATTTGATAACATTCATTTCAATCGAAGATAAGAAGACAACATTTAGCATATGATTTAAAGTATGGAAATCCTGAGCCACTACTGTACCACTCACTCCTTTATCACTTTCAGCTCACGTCCCTGCTCTCAGCAGTTAGGGCCTCAAGAGTTTTTCTGCGAGTGCCCTGAAAGGATGCTTTAGTCTGCATGGGGTATGCATATTTACTTCGCAAATTAATTGTCAATATTTGCTGAATCACTTTTTTTCTTGGAGTAGGCATTATTCGATTTGATAATATCGTAACATTAAATGGTTCTTGAAAATGCGGGGAGGTTTTTAATATATTACTCTTATTTCACTGGGGATGATAGTGTATACCCAACGCCACCTACCACATTTTGTCACCTGCTGCTATGCCTTGAAGAAGACAGACCGAGGAACATATCAAAGACAGTCTTGGGATCTGACAGGATAAGATGGATACCAAAGATTTGAAGATCTATTTTTGTGGCAGCATCCAGGGTGGACGTCAAGATGCGGAACTCTACTCCAGGATTATCCATAAACTCAAGCAATATGGAAAGGTTTTGACAGAAGTCATAGGAAACAAGGATGTCCTGAGGATTGAAGCTGGTAGGTCTTATCTTCACTTCTGTATTTTTTCGCGTTTTATTTCATATTTTAATTTGCCTTTTTATGTGGGTCAGTGAGTGCCTTAATGATGCTTTCAATGTTTTTTAAGCGGTTGTACAGAAGCCTGCATGGTAGGACCTGCACCGAAAAAGCTACGGTGTTAACATGAGTAAGATCGACACCATCGGTGTTAAAAAATACACCATGCTGCGTGAACAAAGCACCAAATACATGGATTTCAGTGCTATTAGTGTAAAATATATATATAACACACTTTTTTAAACACCATTATGCTTTCAAGTGTAAAAGATGAGTGTTCCAGAGAACTGTCCTGAGAAAATACAACGATATATCGAAGGATGTTCGTATCACTTATCTACTTATTAAAGGTCAAGTCCACCCTAGAAGAATGTTTAATTGAATATAGAGAGAAAATCAAACTAGCATTACACTAAAAAATTAATCAAAATCGGATGAAAAATAAGAAAGTTATGATATTTTAAAGTTTCACTTATTTTTCACAAAACACTGATAAGAACAACTCAGTGACATGCAAATGAGACAGACGATGATGTCCCTCACTCACTATTTCTTTTGTTTTTTATTGTTTGAATTATACAATATTTCATTTTTTACAGATTTGACAATAAGGACATTGACTGAACCATATAATATTAATCAATGCTAATTCCACATGTTCAGGGAGGAATTAGTCCTTGTTTCACTTGACAATGAAGAGAAAATTAGAAAATTTCATATTTCATACAATAAAATACAAAAGAAATAGTGAGAGGATGATGTCATCAGTTTCCTCATTTGCATACAGACCAGGATGTGCATTTAACTGTTTTGTAAAATTAAGCGAAACTTTAAAATGTCATAACTTTCTTGTTTTACATCTGATCTTGATAAAATTTTCAGTGTTATGCTTGTTTGATTTTTTTCTTTTTATTGAAATCAACTTTTTGTCGGGGTGGACTTGTCCTTTAAGCGTATTATATGAGCCCGATAGGCGCGGTACTACACCTATGACATTAATTCTTTGACAATCTTTAGGTTTTAGATGGCTTCAAAATGATTAATGAATATAATAATTTTGGCAAATATTCAAAATCATTTTCGTGACCAGATGTTTTCTACCACCTTTGTTTGTTTAGATATGACAGAAACAGAGATATATCAGCAAGACATCGCATGGCTCGATTCTTCTGACGGTACGCCAAATTTATCTTCTTTTTTTAAAAGGGGAATTAAACCTTTGGAACAAGTGGGCTTGTGTGGAAAGAGAAAAATTAAAGAATGAGATCAAAGAAAGTTTGAGAAAAATCAGACAAATAATAAAAAAATTATGAGCATTTGAATATTGCGATCACTAATGCTATATGGAGATCCTCCCATTGGCAATGCGACAAAGATGTGTGATGTCCATAGAGATGTATACTACATCTCTATGGTGATGTCACATGTCAGTGAACAACTCTCCCTGTGAGGGACTATCAAATACCCCTAAATGTCCTTTTTTGCTCTTTCTTATAGTGATACAAACTCTTTATCCATAATGTATTCTTTAAAAATCCATACTACATGCCCTCTTTATAGAAAGAATACATGATCTACTGATAGATGTGATAATTAAAGAGGCAGTGTAAGTGAAATGTATAGAAAAGTAATGGGAAAGTTGTTCACAAGTGACATCAAGCACACACCTTTGTCGCATTGCCAACTGGAGGATCTACATTATGATAATGATCTAAACTTCAAATGCTCATAACTTATTATTTAATCAATTTTTCTCAAACTTTTGTTGATCCGTTTTCTTTATTTTTCTGTTTTAACACAGGCTATTTTGTTTCAAAGGTTTCATTTTCCTTTAAGTTTGTAAATATTAATGTAATTACCTATTCGAGATTTTGATTGTTTGATCGTTTCAGTACTTCTTTTTGCTGACCCTCCATATCGTCATTCGTGCGTTTCATTTGATTGTGTAATCATGTTTTATTGCTAATATGTTTTAGATTTTTGTTCTTTATGAATGAGTTTAATTTGATATTTCATGGTGAATGAATGAGAAGAATTCGAATTGATTACAAAGACCCCCACCATTTTCCAAATGATAACAAATGAAGAATAATGATAAATGGAAGACAGGAAAATGTAAAAAAGAGTGCGAGGCTTGTGTAACCACAATATTTTTCTGTAAGAAAAGAATGGACCTATCAAAATGCCCTCATCGAAATACACTTGCGCCCTCTACTTGTAGGGATTGCTTTTTCATATGAATCATGATAAATTCAGTGTAATTAATACGGTAAATTGCCAATTCGTCTACTGCCAACTCGTCCACTCACAACATGGTCTACCGTTAGTATAATGCCATTACGTGCATCAACATTTCGACTAACAACCATTCGGTCCAATTTCGTCCAATCACCATTCGTCTATGACCATTTTGTCTCATAACCAGTTGGTCTAATATTCATTTCATCATTTTGCACAATTTAACACTTAGCCCAATTAGACCAAATGGTATATAGACTAAATGGTTATTGGACCAACTGTTTATTAGTCGGAATGGCTTTAGACTAAATTGGCATTAGACGAATTGGAAATAAACCATTTATTCATGCTGTGGTCGGGATGAGAAGCCAAATAAATACCCAAAGAATCCGATCATAATCCGTTTACCAAGCAAGTTATATTCCTGAAAATATCGATCTTCATGATTATCATCGATCAATGATAACTTTCTCCCCCCCCCCCTATATTGTAGTGGTGGTTGCCGAGGTTACCCAACCGTCCCTCGGTGTTGGTGTCGAGCTTGGAAGAGCGCAACTTATGAAGAAGAAAGTCTTGTGTTTATTTCGTCCACAAGAGGGGAAAAGTAAGAATGATTTTTGACCCATTTTCTAAAAACGAGCCTCATAGTGTAGCCCCGAGTGTAGTCGGAGTTATCGGGGGCGATGCCCAGGGGGGACCGGGGGTTAATTGCATGGGACGACAGGCCGTTATAATTTTTAAGTACTTTTAAACAAAAAATGATAATAGTGACATGGGAAAAGGGACGAAAGTTAACGTTTTGAAAGATTACTTGTCGGACTTTTTATCCGACAAGTCCTGTTTTCTCTGATCTACCGAGTGACCCCCAGTCAATCAAGTTCAAGGAAAGTTGTCAAATCTGACAGAAATGTTTACGAAACGCTTCCCAGGTCCGTGCCACTCTATGAAACACATATAACAATCATCATGATCAAGTTTTATGAACACATGCATTTAGTCTTGAATTTTATAGTTTTGGCCTATTTTTTTTCATTTGTCTACATCTATTGGATAGTTTATTGAGTAACAATTACTACTTTTTGACGCAAGTGTTGTGTGAGGCGTGTGCGAGTGTGTTCCGTGGAGTATAAGGGGTCAAATTGTAAAGCATTTGTAAAAGGAAAAGTGAGATTTGTTTTCTTCTAAACTTTCTGTATTTTTTCTCAATCTTTTGTTTTCAATATGTAATTGAAATCATAAACAACACTTCTATGGTGTCGATTTTATTCAATTCGTCTTAATTTATGTTCTGTTTTTTCCCCCGCAAGTTCTGTCAGCGATGGTTCGAGGAGCTCATGACGGGGATTCGTTTATAGTGAAGGACTATCGGGAAGAAGACCTGCCCACGATATTCAGCGAATTCTTTTGAAAGAACAATTTTACTCATTCAAACGACGGAGATTAAAGAGTTTAATGAGAAAGAGATTTATCCTCTTAAATGTCACTTTGAAAATAGGCAAAGACTACAAAAAGGAATTAACATGTCATGTAACGTTTACACTTTAGACCCGCGATCACTAGCGTACCTAAGGGGGGCAGGGGGCAGACTGCCCCCCCCCCCCCCTGACGAGTCGCAAGCAAAAAAAGGAAGCGAAAAAGGGAAAGAAAAAATAAAAGAGGAAAGAGAGAAAAAAGGGGAAGGGGAAAAAGAAGGAAGAGTTTAAGAGAAACTTTGAGGGGAAAAGAAAAAACTGGACCGCAGACTGTCGGAAAAAAATTATAAACTGTCAGGCACACGGGGCTGTTCCAACTGATTCGGTTTTTAGTTCCACCATCTTTGTCGGTAAATGTCAATTAAACTGTACACTTTTATCGGTAAATTGTGATTTTTACGCAAAGCGACTTTTAGAGCTCTCTATGTTCCGATAGTGAGGACGGACTGGGCTGACCAGGGACAGGAAAAAGTTAGAGAACAACTTTTAGGTAATATAATTATAACAATAAAAAATAACGCGCGTAGCGCTCGCATCAATTTTTTAGTTGGATACTTATGATAAATGTCTAGTTTTCATTTGAAATATATTTAAAAAAAAGTGCTTATAATATCCAGTTCTTAGGCCGGAATATCAAAAATTTCAGCTCGCGCTTCGTGCTCACATATACTGTTTACATATATATCCATCCTGTCCATAGTTAAATTAAGTGCTCAGAATGTCCGGTTTTCAGGTAGGAATATGAAAAATCAAAAATATATCATTAGAAACCAATTTGTTCACAGTTACAAAAATTGCTTAGAATATCAAGTTCTTAGGTCGAAATATCAAAAATTTCAGCTCGAGCTTCGCACTCGCATAAAATTCCATCCTGTTCATAATTAAATGAAGTGCTCAGAATGTAAAGTTTTCAGGTCGAAATTGCGCTCACACCAATTAATTGTTTTTAACTACCATTTTGTTCATAGTTAAAAAAAAGTGCTAAGAATGTCCACTTTTGAGGGGGGATATCAGATCGCTCTTCACGCTCGCATCAATTAATTATTCAGTTAGAAACCAATTTGTTCATGGTTACTAAAAGTGCTTAGAATGTTCAGTTCTTAGGTCAAAATATCAAAAGGTTTAGCTCGCGCTTCGCGCCCGAACGACTGTTTAGAAACCCATCCTGTAAAACTGCTTAGAACGTCTAGTGTCCAGTTAGGAATATAAAAAAAAATTAGCTCGCGCTTTGCGCTCGCATAATTTATTAGAGAAGATACCCATCCTATTCATAATTAAGAGCACAAAATGTATTGTTTTAGGTCTAATTTTTTTTTTTTAATTCAGCTCGCGGTTTGCGCTCGCAATTATTATTTTTATATTATTATTTTTAACTGATTTCAATGTCAAATACCTCTTTTATAACTTCTCCAAAAGAGCAGAATTGGCAACATAATGTAAACACCTTCAAAGAGGAATAAAAGAAGTATTTTAATATAAACATTGCAATTTCCACTTGATTAGAAATATATCGATCACGATCCAATACATTTCATTTCTGGAATGATATACAAAAAAAAATTTCGACAATGAAGTGCAATCGCCCAATAGTAAATATCAGTAGTAGCAAGATCCCAACTGTTTTATTGGGCACCCCCTGGGTAACCTTTCCCATCTTCAGTGCCACTGCCAGACCTATACAACGTGTAAGGGGGGTGGGCTGCAAAATGCAGGGCAACGAGGACTGCGAGGTGCCCAAATATCCTCGTGTATTGGTAATTTTATGACCGAATGTATAATTTTTGCACGTTTCACATCATGTAAAAAGGCTAAATAATAGTTGAAAAAATGTTCGCTCGCTTTGCTCACTCGAAATTAAAAACTGTGAGGTTGATATTTTGGCAATGATTATCAGCCCCCCGGTCAAATAATTGCTTGCTCTTGTTGACACGTCACCGTTCATAAGGACTTCACCTTGATCGGGAAATGAACATATTGCTATACTATACATGGGTGTAAAGGTGATAAAATATATCAAGCGCTGGTGCAAAGTGAGGTTTGAATATGTGGTCCTGTTTATATAACGGTGATATTAGTCACTTTCTTAATTACTATTCGAGATCACTAAATTCTTGATAAGAATAAGTTTCCTCTTGCTTTACCCCACCCCAATCTCCTAAAGGAAAACTGAGATCAGGGTACTGATACACGATACTTGTTAGCATCAACCAATTGTCATTTTCTCGAGTTATCATAGAAATAGTCAGATAACAGTGCGTCTCGGCCAATCAAAACCAGACTTCAATGATAATGTGAAAACTGACAGTCAATACTTGACAACTTTCAGAAAACAGCGCCCCGGGCTCCTTTTCACAAAACTTGTTGTAATAACCAATCTGATTGGCCTATTTTAATTGTGCATTTGTTACTATAACAACTGACAAGTCTTTAGGAAACAGAACCCAGGTCGGCCTATCAAACCAAATACTATAATAACAAACAAGTCAATACACCCAAAAGACAAGGAATTACAAAAAGTACATTTATTTTATCTTTTCATTGTTTTTATTGTTCTTTTGAACAAATATACACAAATTATGCATAATAATTCCTGAATATTATATAAATTAATTTGTGAATACAGCAAATAATATGATATGCTTGACAACATCTGCATCTCTCTTGGTAGTATTTCCTGGTGAAAAAAACTAGGCCAATTTCATAACATATCAAAATTCAAGTACCCAGTAAACTTTCATTAGTAACAAAATATTTCATAAAATAGCCAGAAAAATAGGTGCACGAATTGTTGTTGCTAGGATTGGCACACACGCCTTATCCTGCCAGCCAGCACATGTTTAATGTAGATTTCATTCTGAATATCAAAATATTAATGACTAATAGGCTTATTGATTGTGGTACTGCAATTCGGGTACAAACAAACTCTGAATATACTATGAAACTGGCCTAATAAGACATAACCCACATTTCTGGTTAATGTAATATGATATGACCAAAGATGTTTAATCCACCTTTTCAGGGATTGTTGAAGGACAAATCCACCCCAACAAAAAGTTGATTTGAATAACGGGAGAAAAATTCAACAGGCATAACACTGAAAATATCATCAAAATCCTGGTCGATATGCAAATGAGGGGAATGATGATGTCACCCACTCGCTATTTCTTTTGTATTTCATTAAGATTATCAAATATTAAATATTTCCTTTTTCTCATTGTCAGGTGAAACAGATTTATTCCTCTCTGAACAAGTTGAATCACCATTGTTTTAACATTTTGTGGTTCAGTAAAGTTGGTTATCAAAATTGAAATATGGTATAATCCAAAAAAAAAAAAAATAAATAAATGAGGAGTGAATGACATCGACTCTCTAATATGCATATTACCGAGTAGTGCATATAACTGTTTTGTTAAAAATAAGTGAAACTTTCAAATGCCATAACTCTCTTATTTTACATCCAACTTTGATGAAATTTTCTTTGATTTTTCTGTATTGATTTTAAAGCAACATTTTTCTGGGGTGGACTTGACCTTTACATACACACTGTAATGTATAAAAGAATGGTCGAGGATGCCTTTGCCCATAGAGAAGAATAACGATGCCTCATTATGTGAACACCGATTGATGTGGAAACCAATGGCAGATCCAGAATTTCATTAATGTGGCAGCCCATACGGGCCCATGATGAAACTGTTTCTCTTTATCAATTATTACCTTAAATCTAAGATAAAAATCAGTTTGTTTCAATAATTGTACCTATGTTTTAAAAAGAGAAGAGGTATGAGGCTTCGTGTAATGAATATTACTTTTGTAATGTTTCTATTCATCATGAAATAAACTCTACTTTTGATGGTTGGAGGGAAATGGGTCCCATAGATAAATGTAAGTACTTTTACTGGACATTACTGTACATACATGTTCATGTCTGTTCATCATTATTACAGATATAACAAACTTCATTCATTTTATAAACTTAAATAACTAAATCATTTTAAATATATCATGTATATGTATACATTAGATTAAATGTATATTGATCAATAAGTTAATCATTAAAAAAGGCTAAAATGGAATGTTTGTTCTCTCAGCAAAATAAATTAAAGAAATTTTTCACCAAAATCAATTGATCCAAAGAGTATCACCAATCATTTATATTTTTGTTCCAAATATTACTAAACAATTTGAAACATTTGTTTGGAATTCATGCAACTATATAATCTCACTAAAAAAATATGCTGTTCAATAACTTAATTAAAGGCACCATCTTATCAAGTTCACACTCTGTCCAGAAAAAGACTTGGCCTTGTTTCATAAATAAGTTGAACTATTATTAAAAGTTGTCATTGTTACAATCTAGCTTAGGGTTAATTTCAGCTAATTTAAAAAATGTTCATTTCATGAAACAAGGTCATTACTTCATTGTACAATATAAGACATAATCCCAACAGAGGTTATCTAAAATCAATCTTGAACAAAGATAAATTCATTATTACGATAATAAGCCTGTAAATTTTGGGTGTGTTATATGAATGTGTCTTTGACATGTGTTTATGAATATGCATATTTTTTGTTCAAATATGAGGAAGAGGACAAAACAAAAGTAAATTAGACTATACAACAATGATTTATCATAATTTAGTGCACATGTTCTTATTCTTATTAGTTCATCTTGGTTGCCTTAGGGAATTCTTTATTAAAGGATTATGTATTAATATTCACCATTCATAATAGATGACTGAATCTCATACCAATGTTCAGGAAATAAACATTTTGTTTTTACACTAACCTATATGAACAAAAATAACTAATTATCATTAATCAACACTGTTGATTGTCAAATCCTTAAGGAAAATTAAATTTACTGTAAGAATATGTGATTTATCCATGGGTGCACATAGGTGCTTTTGCTTGGAGTAATTTTTCAGAATTTACATGTGGTCTACCTTTTATACAACCCAAAAAATTATTAAAAGCTATTGGAGATATTGCATGGACATCATTTTGGTGATGTATAGATGGACAGGTACAATACTCTTACTAGACTTTGACTGCGAGAGGGTAAAAGAATGGCAGCATCAAAATTTAATTTGATTTGTTTACAAATATAACATTCATCTTTGATCCACTTGGATAAAAACTAAAATATATATCAGGTTAAAAAAAATCTTGTTCACGTAATCATAATACACACACATTCAGTATCATTCTTTTTTTACAGGTTAAAAATGTCCTTATCATGATGTCACTTACAAATGCATATACATGTATACTGTCTATTTACAAAACAA
The DNA here is from genome assembly GCF_037042905.1 of Lytechinus pictus. Lineage (NCBI taxonomy): Eukaryota > Metazoa > Echinodermata > Echinoidea > Temnopleuroida > Toxopneustidae > Lytechinus > Lytechinus pictus. The sequence continues at coordinate 20,680,023 of NC_087251.1, forward strand.
ATATTTGTAATTTCAGGCAAGAACATATATACAGTGCGTCCTACAAAAAACAAAACCGAGATTTATTGATGATTTATCATAACTTAATAATAAATACAATAGACAAATGACCTACTAATGTAAAGCTTAGAATCTCCTCTTTCATCTGAAATTACTTAGATTATTCCTTATTCACACATGAGTGAGCAAAAACAATTTGAAAAAAGGATAACAAAACTCATTTGGCGGGGGTAAATGAATTTCAAAAAGAAAACCACATGCTTAGAATGTTCAATATCTGATCTTTTATTTGATACCTTAATCGCAGAAAATGGTCAAGAAGTAAAAAATTTCTGTTCCCTCGAAACAATGCTTGTATTTCCATAATATCATTAAATAAACTGTTGTCACCGGTTTCCCACAGAAGCTATCGCACAGTCAACAAAAACTTAATGCATGGCTGATCGTCAACAAAACGGAGTGTCGAGTGAGTCTGAATGCTATATAGCTTGTAAAACCTCTTCACTTTATGAAATTATTGGAATTTAAGCCTTATTTCAAATAACCAGAACTTTGTTATTTCTTGACCATTTTCTGTAATTGAGGTATCACATTAAAGAGCAGATATTGAACTTTTTGAAAATGTGGTTTTCTTTTTGAAACCCAGATACAGCCCGCCAAGTGACTTTTTGTTATCCCCTCTTCAAATTGTTTTTGCTCACTCATGCGTAAATGAGAAATAATCTAAATAATTTCAGATGAAAGGGGAGATTCTAAGCTTTACAATGGTAGGTCATTTGTCTATTTTATTTGTGATTAAGTTATGATAAATCATCTATAAATCTCGGTTTCGTTTTTTGGGGGACGCACTGTGGATTGGGGAACATTCTACAATCAATAAACCCCACAAAAATATGAAAATACCAACTTCCTTTGACAACATAATCAGCAGCTGCTTCATTTCGTTTTCAATGATTAAAATATTTTGTGAAAAAATGTGTTCAATATACATATAAAAAAAGATTTGAGGCCTGTGACAAAATGCTTAGCAATTTATTGTACATTCACTATCGTACAATTGATTTTGTAAAATTGATTGCATGTAAAGTTCAATGCAATCAATCGTAAAATTAGCCTTACCATTAATTGCTAAGCTCTGTGTTGTGAAGCACTGGATCACATACTTCAAAATTACATGTAGAAATAAATCGCTGACCTTGGAATTGCCAATAGAAATCATTGTTACATGTGCTTTTTGATCAAATGAATTACCAGACATTTCAAATTTCGAACTGATTGCGAATGTTTGTGTTGCAGTCAAGAAGTTCTCTAGACTTGAGAGAGAAGACTTCTTCAAAATATTGTTTGAAAGAGTAAATTTGTAAAAAAAAAAAAAAATTAGAAAATATGTGAAATAGGCATATGTTCTCTTAAGGGCTAACTAATATTCATAATAATTCTTATTTACTGCTGTGTATGCTCATACATATAAAGTATTACTACAGTAGGTGTATGGAAATGTAAAGGTCATTATTTCAACCTGTCTGATGTGTCCAACCCATTCAAACATAGCCCTATCATTCATTCAATGTTTTGGATTTATAATTCGTATCAGTGTATTTTTTTTAAAATGTTTTCATTAAAAGTATGAATGAGTCCTCAAATAAAGATAAAATAGAAAGAACAAATTATTCATGCAGTATGATTTCAAATAAGGTTAACAGATTCAATGTAATGTAAAAATAAATCTCCTGTGATCATTTCTGCCCAAATTCAATTTAAAAACTTGTTCATAGGTACTAGTGTAATGGACGGAATGTAATGCTTTGGTACAGAAATTGTAATGTTTTAGTATTTTGTCTTTTCTTATTGGATATTAAATAAAATAGAACTGTGAAAATATCTTCCACCATTTTTGTTTCATTCAATTCCTTATAATGATTTTTTTTAAATTGTGGATTAGACATAAAGTCGGAAATAAAAAGTATGAAAATTGATATCAGTTAGGACACTAAATGGCTCTATAGTTCACATTAGTTTAGGCGAAGGGCTGTGGGGAGGTGTTTATTTTAAACTATGCTCGCATATTTTGGCAATTTTCAACCAGTTTAAAACATGCTCTTCCCTTCCCTTATCCAATGACTTTGTTCTGCATTGTCAAAACTCTACAAATGAAGCAAACATCACCTGTTTGCCTTTGGTACCAGAAATTTTGTTTATATGCGACTATCACTACAGGGGCTACTGAATTCACTTTGTAAACTCTGTCAGGTATCTACTGATATTGAGATTAATAAAATGGAAATGTGGCATTTTCTCTTGTCTTTTTACACTATGATGTGTTTCATCATAACCTGCTTCATGATCATAACTGGGGCAAAACATAACTGCACCTTATCTTCAGTAATGGATATTCACTCTCTCAAGAAAGATTTATCACGATTATACTGCAATCAGAATGTATTGTTCCCATGTGGACGGTTGATTTAAAAAAAAAAGGAATTCTAACACTCCCCATTAAAAATAAGAGAGCATTTTGCCTATCTTAATTTAAATCCCTCATTTTTCTTTGAGATTCATTGATGGAAAATGATATCTCCATTAACATAGATTTATCAACAGAAACATCTTCAAGACTAACAACAATGGCTAAAGTCCTTTCGAATCGAAATGGGGGTGACATTGAATCCTAGGGGGCTTCATCTCCATGAGGTAGGTTGATGACTTTGTTCATGATTTTTGTCAACATGATGCATACTATCCCATGTCTACTACCTTTCTTCAACATGGTGGCAGCAGTGGGAAAAAACCATTATACAATGTTTCTTCCAACATGGTAGTAGCAGAAGTATAATCTGGTGGCAGCAGTTGGATATGATCATTCATTCCTCCCTGTTGTAGCAAAACAGCTCACATCAACTACTGTCCAATATTTCATACACACACTTTCCAAAATGGTGGCAACAGTAGGATATTGTATGGCAGCAGTGGGATATGATCCATCCTGCTGGAGCGAAGCAGCTCACTGCACCTACTGTCCAATATTCACTTGCTACATGCATCTTCTGAAATGGCAATCCTTGTAGGATATGATGGTGGCAGCAGCTGAATATGATCATTCTTCCCTGCTGGAGCATAGCACCTCACTGCACCTTATGTCCAATTTTCACTTCCTACACCCATCTTCTAAATTGGTGGCAGAGACAGAATATCCTTGTGGCAGCGGTGGGATGGGCTAGTGTCATTCCATCATGTTGGATCACATTTATATCTATTTGATCCCACAGCACAAATGATATACTAGTTCTTCCTCATCTGCCAAAATCATGCGCAATAGGCAGCAAATCCACACCTTTCCATATGATCTTGATATCAAAATCATTGTATGCAACACAATTGCTAAGGAAAGGCACTTTGTACTGTTTGTTTTGGTGAAGAGTCTGTAGCTCTTGAGTATTACACTTGATCAGAACTGAGCTTCCTTGCTCTTTTGTATTGATGGCAGCTGAAAGTGTCCATATACATTCTTTGATGCTGCAGGTTGAAATGCCTGTGAAAGAAAGAGAAGTAGGGTCTTATTACCTTCAATTCATTTTTTTCCAGAAATATTAGTATATCACCTTTATAAGTAGTGATCCATTTTAGAACAGAACCCCCCCCCCCATGCCTTGCAAATAATTGCTTTAAAAAAAATTCCCTCCATGTAAGATCTGTTTCAGGAGAATATCAATAAATGCAATTTCTTTCGAAATCAAATTTGTAAATGACACAAGACCACATCCAGGTTTCATAGACTAAGAACAAGGAAGGACAGAACACGGAATTGAAAACATACCTTTGTTGTATGATGATGTTTATTGTAGTGTGTATTGGCTATACTAGGCAGCATACTCTGTTGGTGTCTGTTGTTGGTGTGTAGCTTGGGAAAGCTGGTTGTTCCGAACGTCTGCGTTGGATAGTTACTGATACTGTGACTGACCTTGCTGTTTTGAACCTTGGGCAGTAAGGTGCTGGTAAAGTTCTCACTTTCATGAAGCTTACTTTTCCTCTGTTGAATGAAAAAAACAAAGTTCACATTGAGCAATGGATACGAGCAATAAACATATCAATGATACTAGGCAATACCAATAATGAAAAGCTAATGCAATTTAGGAAAATCTGTCAGATGAGATATAACAAAATAATGACAATGATTATGATTATTTCATTGAAATGGACCAGTATGCACTTAAAAAGAAAAGATGGTGCCTATTGATCAAAGCCTTTCTTCACAAGCAGCTTTGGGTATACACAATTATTTCCCATGCTGTACTTGTTTGAAAGAACAAGTAGACTTGTAAATTGTTAATCTGAAAGCTATATTTATGAATTTAAAAATTCAAGCATTTTAGGAAAACCAGTTGGAGTGATGTACCTCCAATGTTGTGAGCTCTATGTATGGGATGGATATATTGTATCAAGAAACCTTGACCTCTTCATTTTTTTTCAAACCAGATTTAAACATCAGTGTGAATGCTTGATATGCAATGTACATCTACATCAAAGTCAAGAATCAACGCATTTAAGGATGAAAGCTCGGGATAGCCCAAGCAAATTGAACGCCATAAAAGACAGACAGAAACCATAAAAACATCACCCTAATGCCAGGTGCAGAAAGCTCTAAGATAGATTCCCAAGAATTTTTGTCACTTCGCCATAATTGCCAATCATAAAATTAGACTTGTACATTTAAATGTCCATTTAGGACAAGTTATGTTTGCTAAAAGACTCAGATAGTCGTTCTATGCAAGTGATAGCAATGCACTGTAAATTCACCATGTCATCCCAACACAGCACACCAAACACATTCAATACCAACATATAAGCCATAGAAAAGCAAAATGGCCAATAATACAATATGCTTAGCAGATGATAATAACAAAAAAATGAAGTCCAAACTTGCAAAAATTTGTTATCTCCAATTCTAAATGAATTTACCGGTATGCTATTTGTCTGTTACGCTGACTGCACAAATTACTCATATATTTAATTTTTGTAATTTTCTCACATTTTGTGTCATTGGGGGTATATTTCAGAGGATAAACGATTATAGGCAGATATGGTCGATCAAATGAATTACTTCTCATGCAAGCAAGTGTTCAAAATTGACCCATTCTAAGAGCACTTAATATAGATATGCTCGGTTTCTCTCAATCAAAGTGAAATAGGTCTGAGCAATTTAAAATGAACAGTTTGTGAAAACTTGTCTAAAGAAAGCAGAACTTTGGGCTCATGAGAATCTCCCTAAATTGCCACATTTTGTCCAAATTTACTTGACCACATTAAATGTTTTATATAATAGAGACCATGAAAGGATATTGAAAATCAGAATTGTTCATTGCAACCATCTATATACTACAAGCCCCAACACATACACACTCTCTCACCTTGTGAATCTTCTTTACTCTTTGAGGGCCAAGTTTTTCAGATTTTTTCTGAGAAGAATGTTGCAAAAAATGATTTTGCTTCACAGAAATTACACTTTTTGTGGTATGTCTTATATATGAATACCAATTTCATAGTGGTAAAATAATCAAAATGTCAAGTCTCTACTTGCCCATGTCCTCTCAAATTGTAATCATTGATTCCAAGAATACATCTATAGGTATCATGATATTTCAACATATCAAATCAAAGTTGATCTTATTTATCAATGATTTTGTAACCTTCATACAGAAGACAAATGCTGTATGATACAGTGCATGTCACTTGAAATCCAAAGGTGTCATGAGACAATGCTCATAGTCCGATAATTATCTCTTTGATTTCAAGTTGAAGTGCTGGCCTATACCAAGAAGGGGGAACTTAATCTTCATTTATGAATCAATACAATGGCAATGATAAAGTGTCATCAACCAATCTCATGGTAGCATTTCTTGTGATATCATCAAAATCCAATAAATAGACTTGAAACTTGATTACTGATAACTTCTAACTTTTAAAATCATGCTAAAAAAGGACAATTGATATGAATATGAGAAGTTGATTCTCTGAACAATTCATGACACAATTTGGAAAATATACCATTAAAACCCAGGTGAATCTAATATTGATGTCTCACAAGATCCCTTAATCATCATCAACATCATGTGACTTCTCAGTAGTGTTAGATTCTAGAAGAATGCCGGTTCATAATACCCAAGATCTTAAAAGAAATTTTCCTTACCTTTGCTTTTCTAAGGGATTTGTGGTTTTCATTGTCACCATCTTTGCCCTCCACATGACTCTCCTTAGCAGTGTCTTCTGATATGACTGACCCCTGGTCACCGAGTGACATCTTCTTCTTCTCCGCATGCTGTTTTCTCTTGTCTGCATCCCTGTTGGAATATACAGATAAAATTATATGTTTCAGTTTTCTTTCATCTCTTGAAAAAGTGTTTATCAGATATCTTCATCAAGACCAAAGACACATGCCATAACATAACACAACAGTTATGGTGTATAACATAACAAATTTGCACTCCAATGCATTATTCAAATCCTTTCTCTGTTTGCCATGTAATCAACTAAGATCAAGATCAAATCATGAAACTGGGGGGGGCAACTGGAGCTACGGGACAATTGCAATTAACAATGTGTAAACTGCATATATCATTTAAGCTTGCAAGTGAGCAAAAGGAAGAATACTGAAGTATTTTTCTGAAAATTTTGAAAAAAACACCATCCAGATCAGAGCACTATAACATAAAATTACAGTAACCTGTACAACTACTTGTAAGCATTACTGCAAGTCTAGCTTTAAACAAGTACAGAAATTACAATCACTAGTAAATATCAATCAATTATATCTCTTTATACCACATGCCAAAATTGAGCCTAATACTGTCTCCTATCACAACAGCAGATTCAGACTTCTTCCCAAATTGAAGTGCATGACTTTGGTATCAGCGAAGTTCATAAGATGGAAAATAAGCTTAAATTATTATTATTAAGTCTTTCTAAAAACTGATTAACATGAGTTAATTTGACCAAGTCTTCACTTTATTTACCCATCTTCCATAGACCTGTAATCACAAACAAGCATTCGCTTGAGTTGAGTTAAGTGCTTACATTCCCCTATTTAAGCCACTTAATAAGTAATCTGACAGTCATTAGCACGCAAGGCAAACAAACATCTTATTAATATCAAATAAACATAAGTAGGGTAATAGTTTTATTATCAGAAATAAGCTTTGAATTATCAAATTGGTTATCAATACAAAATTTAATCTAATAATCTCTTGATAATAGCATAAAGTTTATAAATACAATCTTGTATTATCAGAATTCAATTACAAATCATTTATAATGTTTGACTGCTCTTATATAGTGAATGTATGTAAATGTAGTATCTGAAAAAGAACTTCATCATTACTTATGAGAGAACATTGATTGACTTTTCTCAACAGTGAAGAGGGGCACTTGATTATCTTTAAATCACACCTCTGCATAATCATATCAGTGGCACATGTTCACTAAGATTTTAGTTGTATATTAACTGTTCTTGCTCTTTACCGGTGAGAGGAAAGATTACAAGTGACGTGTACATTGTACAACAGAAAGTCATGAAAAGATCCAGAATTAGGAAGAAAAAAACAAGGAAAAAAATGAAAGGGTGCCGAGATAAATTTCTTTAATGATAAGAATGCAAAAAAAACATCACAAGCCATTTGATCTTGTATAGTTATAGGGAACTTAGGGTATTCCATAAAAAAATTATTATTTCCATTACCCTTAGAAATGACAGATCTATATATTATCAAGTATATTACAAGTACATGGATAATTATTAAAGTTTTACGATAAAAGCATGTTTCTCTAAAGTGTTAATGAAAATCCTTGATTTGACCTACCTAAAAATCCTAAATTGCTCTGTAGATATAGCTGTTTTCTTTGTCCAAAGTTTATGCTTTATTAATTTATTTTCAAATTGGCCACAACCAATAATTTTCATGAAACCTATAGTATAAAACATCAAATTATTTAATTTCTTGTTATAATTGTATGTCTACCCCCCCCCCTAATTTTTTTTTACATACATCTTTATATATAACAGGAGACTAGAATGCATCTGAATAGAAAACTAGTCAAAAGGCATACTTTAAATGATATGATAATGCTTATAGCATTTTCATTAATATGATGTAGGTAAAAGAGCAATTTAGATCAAACAACTTCACTCAAAAGCAAGAGTGCTATATTATAATGCCTATAGCATTAAAAGATGGATGTAGGTAAAATAGGCTAACTTCACACAAAAGCATCAGTGCTATAATGCTTATAGCAATTTCATTAATAATGTAGATAAATAACTTTACTCAAGAACAAATGAGTGCTATGCCAGAAATCAATCCCTAGACTCTATATTTACTCATGTGACATAGACTGCTTGGCTACAGCATTATTGGTGGCAGCAGTGGGATCAAGGTTCCAATTTGTTATGAAGAACAAATACAGATTTTTATGACAAATTTGCCATCAATCCATTAAACTTCAACATTTACAGTAGCAGTAACAGTAACAGTAGCAGTTACTGCAATTGTGATATTGAAACAAATTTAATGCAATGGCACCCAACAGAATGTTGTTACCAGGATAATAGTAACGAATAGGGGGAATATTTTTCATAAACTTGAGTGTGGCAGTTCAGACATTAGTGGACTTTTTGTAGAAGAAAATAGAATAAAAAAAATAGATGTAATTTTGGTTTAATTGCAAAACAGTGGTACTTAAGTAGTCTGTCATTCTTGATAATTATATGAAAAATTATTCCTCAAATAATAAATTTACAAGGGGGCTAAGAGATTTAAATAAATTGAAAGTTCCTTGGACAATTTACATATAGAAATATGATTTTTCTTTATAATATCTATTTCATCATGGTACATAAGAGCAAGTCAAGTACGTTAGGACTTAGGAAATCTGAAAATTTCTAAATTGTCTTTACAAACATGTATTCCCCTGATATAGAAACAAAAATGGCACAATTTACTTTCACAAGGTTGCATCATATTCATGATATAGATTTGTAGGTTAAATCAACAAAAATATACCTGTGCCATGAATATGATAAATCATGTTTTAAATGTTGTGAGAAAATATAGATCTAGCAAGTTTGCTCTTAAATTTTATGAGTGCATTAAAGAATTTATTGACCAAACTTGGCTTTTATAAAGTTTTATTATTGACTGCATATTAAGTCTTGTTTAAGGCCTTAACTTTTAAAGAAAGCTTCAGATACTATATTTTACGAGGGGGTGCAATGTCATTATTCTTTGATGTAGATCTCATAATCTATTTAACCTGCTGTATACTACCACTTACCATTCATTGAATCCTAAAAATCATATGAAATTACACATTCAAGAGAAGATTTTCTTACCTTAAATAATAAGTCAGAATGTGAGGCTCATCACGAGTCATCACGAGCCATCTACACAATATGACTTTGCCGGAAATACTGCACCTATAATACACTATCACTCAGCCAAGAGGATAATATACATCTCTATTTTCATAACTGTATTCACGAGCAAGATATTAAATCTTTTGAAAAGTACTAGAAGAATCAATGTACATGTCTTCTCCTCTAGTTCACTTTTAAATGTCCATCAAAGTACAATTCTGTCACATGCTCAAGAAATCAATTTAAAGTGATGAGATGATTTTTTTCCAGTGACAGTTGACTCAAGTAATCTTGCAGGTCTTGAAAAAAGTTCACGCATGTAAAAATATATCAAAGTTTATGACTATTCATCCCAAGATAATTCAATAAGTACATGAGTATTTCAAGACTTTTGATAGTTTCATTACTTTTCCAACATGTTCCAACTTTAAGAATAAAATTAAAGTTCAATCATTTAATAGCAATAAATGCAATCCAATTATTCTTCCAAGTTCTCCTGCAGCTCCACACTCCAAAATGATATTAGAACTTCTCTTGTAGTTTCTCTACTTCAAAAATGTCCATACTCTGAAAATGACACTAAATCTACAAACTGTTAGGAACAGCAGTTTCTTGACATTTTTGATTGCTCCGCGACAGCCCCCTTGGAGCAATACTTCTTGCCAACAGCCACGCTATCTTAGAAGAACACAAATAGATCTGCATGAATAGAACATCGAAACACCCCTGCTTCTTCACGCCCGTCTTCTAACAAAAGAATATTTGGTAGATAGCTGACAGAGACGAAACTGGAATCACCCATGATGCTAAAGGTCATGTCATAAACAGGACTAATTGTGTGCTTTGGAGAAGCAACTGATGAGGCTCAATAAAAACCCTTCCAGTGGTCAGACAATGTCTGTAATTATTTGTCATTATAGGAACTAATTGAGATAGAATACACAGTGTGAAAAAAACAACCATTTCCATGGCGAATGCATTCAATGGAATTGCTAACAATTTGTATTCACAACTCGAAAAATGCATTGGTGTCCTTAATCAGGCCAACTTTTTTCTCCCTTTTTCCCCAATTGAAGAATATCCAAGAACATGAGATGGCTTTTCCAAACATAAGTAGAAGCCAATGTAACTTTGTTGGGGGGTATGCTAGTTTTACCACAAAAAAATGAAGAAATTCAAAATCTATTGGAAGGGACATGTCAGTGATATTTTTACTTTTCATTCAAAAATTATGTTCTTCAAGACAAATTTTAATATGTGAAAAATGCTTTACCTTCATTCTGCTTATAGAGGAACATTGAATTAAAGAAGAATGGACAAAATACTGTACTGATAGAATGAGATTTATAGGGTAAAAAAGACTGGATAGATGATATAAAGATAGTGATATAAAGGGAAATAAATGTGTCACAGCCAAGTCAAGTCCTGCTGCAGCACTAATTTATAGTTGCCACAATCAACCCAGGTGACTTAAATGGGTATCTGAGAGGATTATTTTCAGTAAAATTCTTAAGCGACTCTATGACACTTGTGTTAAAGGATAGGTTATAACTGTGAAATGCCAGGAGTGTCATATCTGATAGACATTACTCATGATAGAATACAATACTACTACTTGTAACATCCAAGAACAACAAGGAGATAAGAAAAAAAACATACTAAATTATCTTTCTCACAGGAATATTGATCCTTGTCTTTCATGATTGTTATCTTCTTAAGCAGTATGTTTTTCAGCTTAAATAAAGGTTAACAAGATCTAAATGTACCAGTGAACATATTCGCCAAGGCCTTTGGAAGACTGCAAATACTTGAGGCATGCAAGTATGTTTCACAATCCTAAATCTCCATCTCCATTCTATACTACCACAGAGGACAGCTACAGATAGTAAATATTGACACAGACTCAGCTGTTATGTCAATATGAACAGTGTAACAGAAACTTGTAAATGTGAACAATAGTGTTTGTGATGTTTTTTAAGCAGAGACAAGAATTTCATCACATATTACTACTTGGCAACGGACTAGAAACTGCCATAGATGGCAGTATAACATCCCGTCTCAAAAGTCATATATATTTTTCCTGTTATTTACAGGTATTCGTGTTGCATTACTGACCAACTGTACCCCCCCCCCACTCTTTTACAGAAGTTTGATTCTATCTTGTAGAATTCCTCTCTTTGATGACTAGAGTCATTCTTTCAATTATTCATTAATATTATTATTCATTGATATCATCATTCATTTATGTATTTGATTTGTGCTAAGTGATCCTAATAAAAAAAATCAAATCTGTTCACGTCAAATTATTGATCTATGTCAAGCCATATGTGGAATGTTATAATTGATTATGCCTTTGTGCTAAATTCAAAAAGGTGAGCTAAATTTACCCTTGATTTTCACTATATTGAACAGGCATACATGTATATGCACATATTACGCTGAAAAGAGACAGATAATGAATGCACATTTTGGATAAATGGTACTTTGTTTATGCTTGTTGTAATGGTTATTGACTTGAAAAAAAAAAAAAATTGGGGCAAATGAATTAGCCAAAGTTTAGCCTTAGCAAAATATATTATTAGAAATCCTTGTGATTGATCATTTTTCACAAACCATGATATCATTGAACACACCTTTGTGAATTTTGGCCAAATTGAATAAGGAATTACTCTTACCTGAGATCTTTGAAGAAGGCATGTCTGATAACCTGCTTTGCCGTTATCCTTTCATCTGGATCATAGGTACAAAGTTTGTTGATTATTTCTAGGGTCTGCTTCGTGGCATTGGGTAACAACTTCTCTATACCCGTACCCTTCTTGGAAGGGAAGTTGTAGTTTATGCCTCTCGCTTTACTGTAAAAATCAAGGAAAGAAAAGAATTTAGAGGTGGTTATTTCACCAGAAATCAAAGAAAGCATGAATGTTAGTAGGCAAAAAGATGACTATTGGCTTTAAGGCTTTTCCGAGAGACCTAGTATGATAAGCACCTCAACAAAGGGGCACTAGTAGAAATGCCTAAGGGCCACGGGATGGGCAGCAAGGGAGCACAACTGTCAATATGATATTTTTCATGTTTTTGATTTACAAGGACAAAAATATCAAATGAGAAAGAAAATTAAAAGAGAAGGATTAAAAGACAAGGAGGGGTCACAGAAATATATATATATATACCCCAATTATTTCATTCATAAGAATGGTTTCACCTTAAGGTCCCCCCTATCAAAATCCAATCATACTGCCCCTGTTCGTATCACTGACCTACCAACTAAGTTTACATACCTCCTGGTAGTATATACGTAAACAATTATCTTAGTGACATTTTCCAGAATGAATTTGCATTATATGTAAGCTACTTGTGTATTTTTCATACTATGAAAATTATTTCCAGAAATAAAGGTATCACAATGAATGAAGTTATGTGAATTATATATTATCATAATACATTATGATAACAGGAAAAATTATAAAGAACCATTAATTTCCACATGATGTGGACTTTGCACATTTTTTAATCATAAACTTAACATTACATTAGTCTAGCCCTAGAATTTATGAGGGTTGTTTTTTAATTCCAAGGTACAGCAGTGTATACAAGTGGCTCAACTTGTAACTTTGCATTTCAGCTAAATTATATTTTATTTTAAGGTGAAGGTTTTAATATGATTTAAAGCAATAAGGAAAATAGTCTTTATTTGTGCTAAAATGTGCACTTTATTATTACCCAACAATTAAGCAGATTATTTAAGGGTCCCATATTTGACAATCAAAAGATGACTATACATTCTTGGTAGAGGCAATCTAATTTAGTCAAGTGCACTATAAGGTTTTTCTATATCGTAAAATGAGATATTCTATAATCACCAGATATCAATAAACTAATATAGAGATATGTATTATCCCAAATGAATAGTTCTCAAATGTCTTGAGCTAAGCAAACTGCACATGGGCAAATCCAATAGTTTCTTTTGATTAAATGGTTCTTAAACAAAGTGGGCTGATACATTGCTCAGTAAGTCAAGGTTTGGCCCTGCTTGCATTTCCATTGTGAAAAGGCTGGTCAGAGGAACTGCCAACACTACCTCGAGAGGTGGGGTCAATAAAGGTCATGCAGTTTCGTTTCAGACCTAATGACATTTACGGTGAATTTATGGCCGGCATTGGCCGCACTTCAATCTACCCCCTTTTTCACTCTGAATGGGGAACTATTATTATCACAATAATCAATATTAATGGGAAATAAGCTTAGTACTTTAATAGTCATTTGAGGCTAGGAGTAATTGATTACTTTAGACTACTAGTACTTTTAATGTCAATTTTTCATCAACAATGTAAATGTACTTACTTTCTAAATTTGTTGAGTACAGTAGCATCAGGTGTGCCCATCACATCATGGATTTTGGCAATCTGATCGACTTCATTGGCACCAGGGAATAACGGATGTAAACTGAAATGGAAATTTAAAAAAAAAATTATTATCAGGACCGTAAAGACTCAACAAAACAAAGATCTGTATCTGTAGAAGATATAATTTTTCATTCCTATAGATAGGAAAAATGGGGCTAAATGTGGATGAAGACAAAATATATATGCATATATATAGAAACCAACACTGTGCCAGGAATATAATATGACATGTAAAATATCACAATGTAATCACCACAGATTTAAATTAGAACAGTAAATGTTCACATCGATATATAGAACTACCAGTAAATAAAAGAATTACACGAACTTTAAGGCACTTTTCAGGTATACTATAAATTGCATCAATTGGTAAAGCATTGTACATCATAATCCACATAAAGTTTACATGAAAGTCTACAAGTCTAAGCCAAAACAATTCACTTGTGGACACAATTACTCATATAATCCATGATTAGGAGACCTACCTGAGTATTTCAAAGAAGACACAACCTACACTCCACATGTCCATTTGATACGAGTAGTAGCCATCGGTGAGTAAGCACTCAGGAGCACGATACCTGTAATATCAATATTCATTATGAAACATAAAATACTCACGAAGCGACTTGTTATGGCTATCAATCATGAATGTTCATTACAAAAGAAACTTTATACGATTAATTCCAAATGTCAAAGATTCTTTTATCAATGGAGGAGAGAAATGGGTGTAAATGAAAGCGGACTTTAAGATAATACATCCAAAAATACCAATCAGGAATTAAATTAATATTCTGACTGATTATCATGAATATTCGATAGGAGAGGAATCATTGGGAAAGGAAATTATCTGATAGACGATATTTTAATGCATAGAATAAATATGGTACTTCTGAAAATGGTACATGTATAGTGGGGCATGAACGAGACCCACAAAATTTAAATTTTGGGTACCTACCATCTTGTTGAGATATACTCTGTGAATGGCTGCTTAGAATAGACACTTCTACATGACCCAAAATCTGCTAACTTTAAATGATCATCCTAATAAATAGAACAACAAAAAAAAGAATAATGTTAATTCATATCTAATTCGAATTCACAGGTGAGGTATGAGGGGTGTTTTATATAATCTCAGAGTGATGTTGTTCATTTCACTGACGCAAACACCTTTACAAACTTTTGCAATATGGTGATATTATATGATCATAAATGATATTGATAATGATAACTAGAGCACTATTACTTCCACAATAAAATCAATGATTATTATTGTTATATTATTATAATATGAACAGTAATAATCATATGATAATCATAACCACATCTGACAGATGCACTACATGTATGCACTATATGTACATGCACTACATGTATATAATAATCACTATTATCACCATTATCAATGATTACTATTATCACCATTATTAATGATACTAATGAAAGGAATTAAAACAATAAAAGCAATTCAACAGCAAATGCCACATGCAACATATAAAAGTATTGCAAAAATAGTGCAGAGGAATCACAGAGGCAAGCCTATATTATCACAAAATAATGCTGCTTCTTCAATCCTTTCTGTGCAGAGAGCATCCAGGTACCAATTTTTTTCTGGTAACTTTCAATGTAAATATTCTCAGAATACTGTATTTGTACACATACATGTATGGACTTACAGAATTTATCATGCAAAACACATAATTTGAATTGATTGAAAATGCATCATTGTACATGAAAGGACCTGTAACTTATACAGTAATTTCAAACAGATTCTACATAAATTTGTATCATCATTAATAGAAAAAGTTGAAAACCATCTTTGTATCCAATTAGCAAGGATGTTTAGCATAAACATAGTGATGCATAAATAAATTATAATTACAATTCTTCTAGAAATTGGAATACTCTGTGTTTCCATTGATCATAAATAGATTTAACAAACAAATTCATAGAAATGTCATTCAAGTAACACAATGGTCATCATGTTTTACAATTCTCAGATGTTACTATGGGCACAGTAATACATGTATATAAACATAATGTACAATGCATTGACATACAAATCTATTTACAAAGAAACCATTTGTGAGAACACCCTGACTTTAATATCAGAGAGTAGAACACGTCACTTCATTGAAAGCAAATTAGATTACCATCGATTGGTTTCATGCTTGGATTAATTCATGCTTTTGCAATTTGTTGTCTTCCTTTGCGAGTTAATTCGATAAAAGGCCATAAATTGAGTCGACACTTTTCACTCATAGCTAGGTTAGAAGGACGAACGAGCCAATGCAGTTTTCTTATCATGCCGGTACATCGATCATAACATAAAGTGACAAGGTGAAAATTCATTTCAACAGTGGCATGCTGTCAGAGATCAAACAGTTATGGATAGATGCCATGGTGATCATTCTTTACATGGACGCGTTATTTGATGTTAATCAGTCACTACGCATCATCATTCAAATTAGAACAACAAATTGCCCAGGGACATTGCTCACATCCAGCAATGACTTAATGTATTCGTGCTAATTAGGGGTAAGTCTAACATGTACATGATAATTGTAATACAATCCACAAAAAAATTACAAGGATATAAAGAGTGAAAATGCAAAATCTCATCACATCTCTCTGTTTACCTTGTTTATGCATAACAGTCAGACTAAACATGCTGAAATATTTTTCAAATGTGATGGATTGAGTCATAAGATTACTTGAAGGTACATTCATCATAACACCATTTTTCTTAATTCAGCATATCAGCTTTTAAAGAATTTAAGTCATCAAACTACAGGTGTTTCAAAATCTTGAGGAGATATATCAAAGCAGAACCACCCTCAGAGCCAGAGATTTTGATCAACACTACTGGTAAATAACATTTGATAAGAACCTGACAGTATCTTGTAAGTAAATAGTAGGGAAAAGGAGGAAACCAAAAATAGGTTACTTACCCTAATAAGAATATTCTCTGGTTTTACATCTCTGTGAAATATTCCATTCCTGAAATAACAAACAAGAAAATCAACTTAATAATTTGAAATTATCACCTATCCCTACAGACAATTGGGACACTATTTTCAATATCAAAGATCATGAGACAATAAAATGATTGAGTTTTTTTTACAATAAACAAAATTTTAATATAAATACTACCGCAAAATCATCAAGTAATGCTGAAAGTAGGAGTAGGTCAGCATGTACAACCATTACCCTAAAACAGGATTATGATACAAACTTGACGGAAAAGTAATAAGGCGCCAGTTGTTGTCAATTGCTTATATCAAAAGAATGAAGGCTGCTACATTGGATACCAACTCTTTCTTCTTGGGTAGGGGTTTGTCATGAATACATGTCTGGATTATCCAGCTGAATGCCAGCTCTATTACCTTACTTCATAATTTTGGTGGCAGCGGTGGGATACATGTACATGTAGGTACCCATACCATTGAATACACACAATTTCAAATATATCTCATCTCCCATACATAGTGTAAGAAAGTTAATACATGTACATGTAGTTACACATACATGTTTCAATATCAGTGTCATTTCATTGCAATATAAATCTGGATATGATGTATTTGCTACTGGGACCTTGAAAGTTAATTGTGGCCACTGCTTTATTCTAAACAGCCATCTCAATCATTGCTAAGCCTTCTTCTATTAATTTTCATCATATTGATAGGTGTGTATATTATAATTAATGGGTAGGAGGCTTTTCCAAGAACTGAAAATCATGTGGTACAAAGTTAAAAATTCTGCTATTTTACATCAAATTTGGCTGAGGAGTGAACACAAAATGAAGTGTGTTCATGGAGGCTGGAGCAGTACTTTGTACTGAGATCTGGGTGACGATGCATATATTCACCATGCTGCATCAGAAATATTAGAAAAAAATCATCCATTGGCTAATAATTTGGTACATAATACAAATTTACAGATGACAGGAGTAGGCAATCATGAGTGAAAACATAAAAGCTGTCATGATATGCATAAAATAATCTGAAATGGAGGAAATGTCTAAGTTTCTTATGCTGAATCTATTCTTATAACAATATGCATGAATGATTTTTTGGTATAAAAATCACTTACCGGTGCATATGTTCTAACGCCTTGATTAATTGGTAGATGTAGTTTTTCACTTTCTCTTGAGGTAAGTAGTGTCTTCTCCCTGAAAAAAGGAAAGGAATATATGTAAAACAATGTTTACACCTTCATAGGGCTATACTAAGTATGAATAAAATGATGGTGACATTATTTTGAAGATAAATATGGTACATGTAATTGACGTGCCAAATTGCAAGGAAAAAAATTACCTTCTATATCACTTTAATTAGCCTTGTTTACTTTACTATTCATTTGATTTTTCAGTGTTGCTGTAGCTACACATTTATGCAAAATTATTTATCTAGTAAAATAAACATAACTTATTTTGATTCCTTTCCCCCAACTTGCCCATAAATGTGATATTTTTGTAAATAAACCTTTTGATTTATTCACTGTATCAATTGTTTCTATGTCAAGACTGAAAGACATTGATACCTAAAATGATCGTTTCTCTTTAAGTTTAATATATTAGAGTGCTTAATGTAGACAATGTACTTTTCTTCTCTTAAATGCGGTACATGTTTTCTCAATTCCAATACACCACATGCAATAACCATTAACTTTCTACTTTCTATGAGATATTGATAACAATTACTGTGCCATGGTGTCTTGGCTACCGATTATATGCCCCTGATCATAGATTAATCATTCATGGATTAACGAGAGAAACTCTCATTCATTCTACTTCAGACGGAGCTTTAAGTACCACTGACTTACCTCGTATTAATTCATAGATGTTCATGTCCATAAGCTCACACACTAATGACAGGTTTCCAGTTTTTCTATCACTGTTGATGATGAAAAATTGACAGGGGAAAGTTGTATTGGTATTTGAATACTTGATCAAAGAATACCAAAAGAGAGGATCATTTCACAGATGCTAAATGTGACTTAGAAATGCATTTTTGTATAATTCTTAAATGCATGCAGTAACACATCATCCAGTAAGTCAAATCATGCTTTGGGAATAATAGTTACAACATAATTATAAATGGAAGTGCATTGGTAATTAAACAAGGTTTCAAGTGACACTTAACCCTTAGTTTAAGAGGAAAGGGAAACAGAATGAAAAACTAAAAGATGAAGTTTTCTTATATTGTTGTCTAAGGCATAAGCCCATCAATTCATGGCAAAGGCTGAAAGTACATGTTATGTACAAGTACATGAATTTTATGAAAGTGATTTAACCAGGACAATCTTTATTTCTTCTCTAATTGTAACCATGAAGGAATGATACAATTATTTAAATCACTCAATAAAAAAGACTTAACCAAAGATGAACATTTATTGTAATCATAAATTATGTTGTAAATATTTGTTTTCTATTATTGCTTGTTGACAAGTAGCATCCAATATCATATTATTTTGTACTGATCTTTAATATCACCTTTGGATGTTTTTCATGTATATTTTTTATGCAGGGCCTCCTAGTATAACAGTATTGTAACTACTGATGGGGCTACCTTGTTAAATAAAGACGAAATAAATAAATGAATAAATATATTGTGACCACAGACCTTTGACTGTCAATATATGAATAGAGTAAATATCTTGCCTACGATATTGATTATACATGTATAGTCCTTTAGTGAGACCTTTGCTATTCATAATGACCAAATGGTCATCAAACCAACCGTATTATTTATAGCCTAGCAGGCCTATCCAAATGATTGGGGACAATAAAAGAATGATACTGCAGTAGTTAAGTCACACTAACAAAACCAAATCCAAATAAAAACAAAATTCAAAATAACAAAATAGAATTGATTGGAGAGGAGTCAGTTTTCCCATAGTATCTGAGGCATACAAATGAATATCAATAGCATTTAATAAGAGGTACATGTATATTGGTCCAGCAAATATATACCACTAGTAGGATTTGCCACTGAATTTAGTGCATTATAACAATGTCTACATTATTCATTATATTTATCCTGCATACACTGTTTGATACACAAATGATGTAGTCTTACATGTACATGTATTTCTTAACTTCCATTCTAGAAATACCACGTAAATGTATCAAGATTTGTGTGATATAAAGGCAATATCATAATAATCTGTTACATATTCAATCTCACAGCTTGATGTAAATAAGTGTGTACATTGTAGGCCTACATTACATGTACATGGACAGACATAACACTCTTTAAGAAATCCTTGAGTTCGATTAATCCATTCCCTTGGATACATATATACTTCATACTTCAATTTGCCTCAATTGGAAACAGCCATTAATCTGGAAAAAATCTCTTTGGTACCACCATTTCCATGGAAACAACAAAATTGTGAAAAAATACCTTTATTCAATACTAATATGATATGAAGTGTGCGAGGAGAGGCGCTTGGTAAAAAGCAACATAGGAATGATAGGATAGTAGTGCATTTATTTTTCCAATCCTCTTCACACATCCGATGAGCGTGAAATTACATACATGCACGATTGCTCTATCATTTAGCCATTTTTGCAGGTGCAACGGAGAAGCACAAATTAGGGGTTTTATTACCAGGAAAATGCTGAGTGATAAAAGTAATAAAAAATAACACACAATCACTTTTAATCATGAGATAATCATAGAGGGAACGGTGGGGGGGGGGGGGCAACTGAGAATTGTGCAAAGTCAAGAATCTGAATGAAAAGGATTAATTGGGTCTTTAAAAATGAATAACCCAAATAACTCCACGGTAGTAGTGATCACATCGAAAATTTCATTTTCAAAACTCCAAGGATTTAAATTTAATTTAAATAAATATCTAAATTTGATTTAAATAAATATCTGGTGTACTAGTTTAAACTAGATTAAATATAGATTAAACTGGATTTCATAATATGAATCATTATACTTAATATAAAATAGAAAGTCCCAAATTACAGGGCTCAACATTAGCAGTGGCCCAGGGCAAACTAAATTGCGAGTCGGGCCACCAAAATTCTGTAAAAGCCCACACTTGGTGGCCTAAAGTGTTTATAAATTGTAATGTTTTCTATTGTTTTAGGGCCACCAAAAATATGAAGTTGATGATTTTGGTGGACCGACTGGGCCACTAGAAAAAAAGTAAGTGTGGAGCCTTGCTATATAGATGCCCTTTATACCCCGAGAAAACTGAAATACTTACAAGATTACTTCTTTGAGTTCTAGAATGTTGGCATGAGGACTTAATCTCTTCATGGCTTGAATTTCTCTCAGATTGTTCACTTGCTCCAAACTGAAATACATAAAAAAATATACTTCATTTGACCATCCCCTGTCACACAGTGCTTTTATTCCAAAATGTGCTATAAACAATATCACATAATTATTTACAGATATAAAAGATTGGGTTATATGAAACGGGTGAGTTACAAAATTATTTTTAATAAATAAATGTTGAAAAAATGTTATGAAGCTCTGTTAATATTAATAGCCATCTTTATCAATGGTATCACACATTTGTAGGTTATACATAAGAAAACAAAAAGAAGACCCCAGCATCATATGATTTTTCACTGGTGTCATTAAAAAGAACATAATGTACAGTATAGGCTATCTGTAAATACACACTGTATGGATCAATTCTAAGGCTGAAGAATATGAAATAAGGAATTATAAGCATTTTTATAAATGAAATAATCGAAGTTTAGTGATGTTTCTTATCTTTTGGCTTGGTTTCAATTTCAACCTTTCTGTTGAGTAATTCATTTTGAATTATAGAAATTTATAATTCATATTTTTTCATGGGGTGACTAAATCAATTTGTGAAAACCATTATGAGGTATTGATGATGATGTTATCTTTTTATTCTTTTATAATTATATTTATAATTATTTACCATTTAATGTCTCCTAAATGAGATACATACACATGATGGTTATTTAATTCTTACTATCATTTGATAGCACAATTGACAGACTATGTACATGTATAAATGGTTTGTTTGGGGATTTTGTTGTTGTTGAAAAGTTTAGGAAACAAATTCCATTATCAGGTATATTCTGTGAAACATATTAGACCTATTACAAAAAATAAATATTATCAACTAGATACTTTTCATTTAGAAAGAAGAGATTTTGTGATGTACTCTTACCTTTGGTAGTTTTGTTTCATTTTCTTACATGCATAGTACGTTCCATCCTGTATATGCTGGCACTTGAGCACTTCTGAGAAAGTGCCCTCACCTTTCTTGCCTAAAATCCGGTATTCTAGGTAAAAAGAGAGCAGGAAAATGATAATTTGTAAGTCTCAACATTCCTGATCTGAGTAAAACAAGCCAGGAGAGTAAAACATACAAGCCAGGATCTGGAATATATTAGATTTGTGATATACTGTACCACACAAAATGGTATGAATGGTTAACGATAGTAATGTATTGTATAATGATCAATTGATACTATATGAATTAAATTTCTAGTTATGACATTTGAAAAAGTAAGAAAAAATGTTGCCAATGTGATCATACATGTATTAAAGACAGTTTACATATTATAGTGTCAGGAATTACCTACAGGTTATATTATAACCTCGTTCGTAGGATGAGTGACATGTATATAGCCATTATAGGTAATAGACTAGGCCTATAAAAATATCCTAAAGCAAAGTGAACAATTCTTTTTTTAAAGAGTTATGATCTACATTGTAAAGGAAAAGAGGCATTGTAGTGCATTGTATGAAAAAAAATGATTTTACCACTTCATTATTCAAGTTAACCATGTTAACCATGTTGTTAACTTTATATCGATAATGGCATCAACATGATAATTGATCTTTGATGAGCATGATCAGGAAAACTTTATTAAAGCAAACATAGGGCCCTATATTAAATAGCTATGAGCACTATTTTCAATTTCATTTAAAATAATCCTTTTGTGACAAAATATCAAGCAATCATACAAAGTGCAGCTAACGTAATAAATAGAAAAAATGTCTCTGTGCGATGATACATATATCCCTGTGTGTCACATCACAGAGGCGATAGAGTAATTGGTGTATATATGGTTACATTATAATCCTCGTTGAAAACACGGGTAAACATTCGCACGTAACAAGGTACACAATATACTCACTGTGCATGATTTTCACGATATATCACTTGGCATAGCATAAAATCAAGGGAGTTGATTGATTCAAGACTGAGAAACTGGATATTTCCGATTCAATTCCGTCAAAATGACATCCCTGTTTCATTTTATGGCAGAATGCTCCATTTTGTGGGTTCCTGAGCTAAGAGACGAACGGATGAAACCAAGAAACTGCAATAACCAGTTCACATGTTAGCTGCCGACGTTTCGGATCAGTCCCCATTCACACAATCACATTCTCTATGGACAAATGAGAGACACCGGAGCACATAGAGAGACTTCAAATATATTTCTCCGCGCATTTCACTAATGAAATATTAAATGCCCTCAGTTAGGCTGCAATTGTAAATAAATGCAAAAAGCTTTCAAATTTAGTGTTTCATATTGTTAAAATTGGTTAGACTCGATTAGAATGGTATGAATTTGCTTGTGGAATGGTTTGCAAATGGAACTATACTCCGACTCCGCGCACTGCCATTGCTCGATTCTCCCGAAAAGTTGGTTGCCTGTGGTAACGAGGTACGCTGTCCATTTATTATGGGAACCTCTGTGAGAGAATCTTATTGTTATCATATTGATTTATCCTCGAGCTTTATAATGTTTGTTAACAGCCTCTTTATTATAAGCATTAAAGAGGTTGCGGAGGATTTTCTCTTGTTTAAGAAGGGGACGGAGCGACAAAATAGTAACAATGACATTGCTCTAGATAGAGGAGGATAAACGATCCGCCTATTTTGGGATTCTACCCGCACTATACCTGAGACTTAGACAGGGTGAAAGTGTTTGTGTAATGATTTGCGGTCAGGGCAAGGAGATATTGTTGGTCAGCTAACACAAAATTTTTAATTCCGAAACACGTTATTGGTTAAGAGAAGTACAGTTGTATGTAAATTAACATCGCTTGGTTAAAATGTTGGCTATATATACTAAAGGCGAAAATTTGATTTATTCACTTTGTATTTTCATTTACACAGCTGTAACCGACGCAGGATTATGTATACTGAATGTGTAGCAAGATGAGTTCTTGACAACGCTCTCATTGTCTTAATAATAAATTATTTTCCTAATGTTGCGTGCAGAACATTTTACATCAAACGTATCTAAAATTTTAAACTTTCCACCAACCAAAAGCACATTATGCACCTGTATGTGTTTCTCCCAAAAAGATTATATGAAAAAAAAATAAACATGATAATCTGCGACGGACCCCATATCATAATGTAAACTCCATATGCGCTTAAATGAATGGAAAATGGATTAACATTGATGGTACTTATCATTAATGTTACATCACACATTTGGGGGCTATCGTGAACATACAAGAAATAAAAAAAGCAGATTAAAAATAAAAGATTCGACTTATTCTTGTAAATCCTTTGTAAAAATTGCGAATTTTTGATGAGTCATTTAATAAAAAACAAATATATTTATTAAAAAAAAAAACACACACACACACACACACATATATTTGGGGGTTATTCCCCATCGTTTAGCAAACACGACTCCGTGAATATGATGCACTGCATAATAAACACCCTCTAATCAAAAGAATCGATAAATCAATGACCGTGTTCTTTTATTTATACCGACTAATTCAACCTTTTTTGTCCTCTGTCATTCTCATTTTCATTTCATGCACCCCTCCCCTCCTTCACTCCCTCTCCCCCCATATCTCATTAATTCTCTCTCTCTTTCGTTTGGGGACGTTTTATCTCCATACTAAATTCCTTATGCCGAGAAAATAATCCCGGTGCACAACTTCACGATCGGTTTGCGATCCGATTTTGGGTAAATCTATAACGATCATTCCTGCCCTAAAAATCTCAAAGATAAAACTTCCAAATAGTGGTATGAATAATACAATGAAAATTTCAGTTTAATGCGAGCCTCCTTGTAGGAATAATAGTAAAGTTTGTGCAATTTCAAATCTCAGTGATTGATTGACTGATTGATCGATCGATCGATTGATTGATTGATTGATTGGATGATTGATTGATTGATTGATTGATTGATTGATTGTCATCATTGGTACAAGAACAAGAAGGAAAAAATGTAAACAAAATACCTTGTTAGCCCATGTAAGCCGATGGCGTCCTAAGTAACTGATTACAAAGTTATGAAAACACATATTAAATAACAAACTGCTTCAAACAAGTCTCGAGCACAAAATTAGCAAGATAATCGTAAAAAGAGAAAGACAGAAAAGAAATAATAAAACATAACATGATGGACAATAGTATTGGCAGGAAAGATTGTGAAAATGGCTATACAGTGATACAATGTTGTTCATACATATTGATGTGTGATGAGAAGGCGTTAAAGCCTTTCCCTTTTCTTTTTTTTTCTTTTAAGAATGGTTTGTTTTTTATTCACACTCGAAAAACAACGAGTAAAATTTTACCCATTATTTGGTATAAAAGGAACATATGCTTGTTTGCTGAGTATTTTTACCCCATATTCGGCTATTTCTTTTTTTTCTATTTCTTTCTTTTTCCAAACCAACATGCGTGCTCCCATTTTTCCCAATATTGGGTAAACCTTTTTTAGAGTGCAATTCATACTTGTCCTTACTTTTTTTAAAGAATTATGGGAGGATATACTCATTATTCTCATTGTAGCATATTGATAATTGTAATTTCATTTATATCTGATGGAAATAAATAGATATCATATCCATTGAGGGCCCTCACTTATAGTGCCCAAATCCCATTTGTACTAACTTTATATCCTGAGGCAAAATATCTGTTAGATAAACACAAATCGATAAAAGATCTGACAGATGAGCAGAAAAAAAGAGAACATTCAATTCAGAGAAGGTCCCTTTAATCATGAGACTACCCGCCCATTTTAAGAGGGGTATATACCAATCGAGTTCAACTCCGCCACTGCTTCTAATGGCACACTTACAAACCAACTTCTAAGCGGTACCGCATACAAATCTACTCTGTGCCGGTTTTCAAATCATGTTATACGTGTTGTAACCGTCAGAAGAATTTTGCCAGGTGCCCCTGACTGAAATCTAGGCGTCGCCGATTAGTTTTGATCCGCGCCTATGGATTCAAGAAGTGCAGCGGCCGCGATTAGTGGCACCGATTAATTATTCTCACTTGCTCCGACGTTAGAAACATGAGGCGCTAATAAGTTTTCTTAAGCACCGATTCTGGAAAGAATAGGCGCCGGTGTTGAAATCAATAGGCGCCGAATAAGATGCGGCGCACTGGCCACTGGCTTTGAAATCATTAAGCGCCAATAAGTTTTTTCACCTGCGCCGGTGCCCGCCGGTGTTAGAATCAAGAAGCTTTAGAGGTCAAGTCCACCCCAAAAACAGTTGATCTCCATAAATAGAGACATAAGTTTCGCTTATTTTTCACAAAACAGTTCTATGCTCAACTCAGTGATATGCAAACGAGAGAGTCGATGATATCACTCACTCAACCTGCACTCACTCACTATTTCTTTTGTTTTTTTATTGTTTGAATTTTTCAATTTTTACGAATTTGACAATTAGGACCTCCTTGCCTGAACCACAAAAAGTTAAAATAATGGAATTCCACGTGTTCAGGGAGGAATGAAACTTCGTTTCACATGACAATGACGAGAAAATATATATTTCATATTTCATATAATAAAATACAAACGAAATAGTGAGTGGGTGATAATATCGGTCCCCTCATTTGCATACCAAACAGAGTGTGCATATAACTGACTGTTTTGTGAAATGAAGCGAAACTTTAAAATATTATAACTTTTTTTATTTTACATCCGATTTTGATGAAATTTTCAGTGTTATGCTTTTTTGAATTTTTTCTTTCTATTCAAATCACTTTTTTGTTGGGGTGGACTTGTCCTTTAATTAATTTTCATCGGTGCTGGTTTCTTCTTGACCGTCGCCGCCTTAGATTTAGGTGACCAAATCGGGCAGCTCCAATTATTCTTAAAGGGCAAGTCCACCCCAGAAAAATGTTGATTTTTAATCAATAGAGATAAATCAAACAAGCATAACACTGAAAATTTCATCAAAATCGGATGTAAAATAAAAAAGTTATGACATTTTAAAGTTTCGCTTATTTCTCACAAAACAGTGATATGCACAACTCAGTGATATGCAAACGAGAGAGTTGATGATGTCACTCACTCACTGTTTCTTTTCTTTTTTATTGTTTGAATTATACACTATTTCAATTTTCTTAGATTTGACAATAAGGTCCCTCTTGGTTGGACCACAATATGTTCAAACAATGGTAATTCCACGTTTTCATGGAGAAATGAAACCTTGTTTCTCATGACAATAAGGAGAAAATGGAAATATTTCATATTTCATATAATAAAATACAAAAGAAATAGTGAGTGGGTGATGTCATCAGTCCCCTCATTTGCATACCGACCTGGATGTGCGTATAACTGTTATGTGAAATTAAGCGAAACTTTAAAATGTCATAACTTTCTTATTTTACATCCGATTTTGATGAAATTTTCAGTGCTATGCTTGATGGATTTTTCTCTTCTTATTCAAATCAACTTTTTGTTGGGGTGGACTTGTCCTTTAACAAGCGAATGTTTTTGCTTGTTTGATGTTTTTGTTTTCGCTTTGTTTTGTTTTTTTAGCGGCGCCTTCGGCCCCATGGAAAAAATAGGGACTCGCGCCCTATTTTATACTAACCTTAAAGTACTAATTTATCAAAATGAAAGTATTAATTTTAAAGGCAAATTACAAGTTGTTCAGAAGTTCGAATGTTGCATCACATCTTAACATCATTTCAAAGATTCAATCAAATCTTTTTATTCTGCAAGCTATTCTTTTTCATTTACTTGAGTAATATAAAATAAATTAACCCTTTCTGGCTTCATCCAAGTTCACTGTTTTATGTGCGATTTTCACATTGGGTGAATTTTATATCGTGGTCTGTGATGCCATTTTATTCATTTTCAGACGACACCCTTATTGAATATGATGACTCCCTCTTCATCCTCTTCGAACCACATTTATCTCACCTATGACAAATTAATGGCAAAAAGAAGCTGCTAAAAACTGCTCTAATAAAAGAGAGCCAATGGAGTAAATTAGAAAGTCAAAAGGGGCCTAAGCATGGGTGTCGATCGGTATTCTTGGTTGGGGGGGATGATTGACACAAATATTCTTGTGGATGGGGATCTTTCAATATTACCCCCACTAAAATCACAAGTTAGGACATTTGGGAGTGGTTGATATGCATGGTGTTCTAGGAAATTCCTTCATTGTTGCAGTGTACTGTATTTATATATATTTTTTTTCAATTCAATTTGTGTTACAAGTAAACCCAGTGGCGTACCGTGGGTCATGGCATTGGGGGGCACCAGCACAATTTTTGAGTCACTTAATGAGCGCGCGAAGCGCGCTCAGTTGCCAGGTATACTGACCTAATAGACACACTTTAAGGACAGTGCCATATATTAAACAGATATGTATCTCACTGATGAAATAATGCATGCGCGAAGCGCGAGCTTAAAATTTTTGATATTCGGACGTAAAAAGGGACATTACAATCAACTTTTTGTAATCATGATACGTACCTGTCTCGCTAAACAATGCGAGCGCGAAGCGCGAGCTGAAATTTTTGTATATATTGACCCCAAACAGGGAGATTTTAAGGACTATATTTAAGGAATCCACTACATATCTCACCACAGTCATCTAATGCGAATGCTAAGCGCTTGCTGATTTTGTTAGAATTACACATGAAGCACTTGAAGTCATTGTAATCATGATTATTAACATATGCATCTCAATAATCAAATATTGCGAGCGTGAAGCGCGAGTTGAAAATTTAGGAAATTCAGACCTGAAAAGGGGCATTCTAAAGCTTGTTTTAGGAATTCACTAAGACCATACGTATTTCATTAACCAAATGATGCGAGCGCGAAGCGTGACCTGAATATTTTTTATATTGAGATCAGAAAAAGGGACATTTTAAGGACTGATTCTAGGAATTCATGGAGAGCAGACATATCTCACCAATCCACTAATGCGAACATAAGCACGGACAGGAAATGTTTTATATTAAGACCTTAAAATGTCGCAATCACTTTAAGTAGTCATGAAAAGAAGCATACTATTGCACATAAAATAATAATTCGAAGTGCGAGGAAGTATATTGAAAACAGGAGGTTTTAGTACCACAGGATTATATATCTCGTTAAAGTTAAACAGACAATGTGAGCACCAGGAACAATGAAGACATGGGCCCTAATGAAATTATTTTTCATAAAGTTATGCAAAAATGCGTCTTATGTAATATAACAGAATTATAGTATAATGTAACATCATAATGAACAATAATTTCTTCTTTACATTTCTCTTCCTCTCTCCCTCTTTTTCTCATTTTCCTCGTTTTTTTTTTGTCAGCCGATTTGGGGGGCATGTGCCCCCCATGCCCCCCGTAGTTACCCCCACTGAGTGAGCCTATTCTAAACTAATACGAAAGAAAAAATGACAAAAATTGTCTGGACCATGTACAAAGTGATCTGTTTATTGAGCATGATGTATACAACTTCTCTCTTAAATCTAACCCGACTGGTAATATCTTGTTTCTTCTTAATGTATGATGATAAAATGCAGATTCGGACAAATTAAGACTAGCACAAATGACAAACTGTGTGGCTTCTCGTGCGCCATCGGGCTTACCGTCATCAGTCAGTCCGCAAGCCCTGAAAAAGTAGCTTCTTTTATCCAAGTGATATTCATGACAAGAGGGTTTTTGCATAGTTAATGAGCTTGGTGCGAACCAAAACACCTCTTTTTATTCGGCCATTGCTGCTCTAAATATTGACCAAATTTCATGTTTTTGGTATCTTTGTAAAAAAGAACAATCATTCTTTTAGGTCATGTGTTTGGATTTAAAAAAAAATGTTGTAATATAGGAAAAACTTTTGATCTAAAACATGAAACAAAATATTTTTTTTTCATGCAACAAAAGTTGTTGTTTTCACACTTAATTTCTGTTTAGGCACAAATGATTTTTAAATCATGATAAAGCTGAAGATCTTAGCTTTAATATTATATAATTTTTATAAGAAGATGTATTTTAGATGGGTCAGCAGCCAGCTTTTTATAGGCCAAGTACATTTTGCAGCTCAAAAACAAGAATACTGCGCTCTGATTGGTCATAGACCACACACCCACGCAAATTCCAATGTTCCCCACACTGGGCCTCTGCAAGGTCACACTCACCATGTGGTAATCTCTTCAAATTACCCGCGCCTGTTTGTTTTGAAAACAGTATTCAGCCAATCAGAACTCTGGATTTTATGTTACTCAGAAATTTCAGAAATCTCGTCTTGCATCTTGATGGAAATAACTGGCTGCTGACCCATCTAAAAGATGCCACATATCAAGAGTGACATTGTAAGAAAGTATAGAGTTTGAGCTTTCTGATGATATAAATAAATAAAACACAAAATGTTGCACAATTTGCAAGTGAAAACAGAGGAAGAAAATTCTGTTTGATGCATCTTTTCAGGTAAAAAATTCACTTATTTATCAAAATATTTCATTCAAAAGAAATGACCAATATAAAAGGGTAACATTTACTCTTGCCCATGCATGGTACAAAAATAATTAATATTACTCAAAAAGAAAGTGGTTAAATTCTTTGAGAAAGAAAGTCTCACAATTCACGAGATTTTGCAGGGACATGAATTCAGCCACGAGAGGACTTGGATTAATCTTGCTCATTTGCTCATTAACACAGGGGCTTGCGGACTGACTGTCATTCCTTAGACGATTTTAACCCTGGATTTTAACATGTTTTAAATGCTTTATAAGTGCATGAAACAAAAACAAACATAAAAACAATCAAAACTCAACTGTCATGTTATTGTATTTCTCCAACATCTTCTTGAATCATCAGTGTGTAATATCAGCTAATATATGTGTTAAAATGAAATTAACATACCGCATGAGTGTGCTCATATAGAATGCAAAACTGTCATCCCTTTCCAAACTCAAAAAAGATTTCTTTTTGCCAAAAATAAGAAAATATTAACCAAGTTTAGTTATTCAAGTCCATAACAATTACAAGAATAACATGAAGAAAAAAAACCTCCGATGTTCATATCCGAAGATACGCTTTAGAGAGAAATGAATGATTTTTCTTTCTGAAACCATTAATTGATTTCACTTATTAAAAAATTGTAAAAATATTATCATATTATATTGAGCTCACTGAACCTCAATATTTTCATGAGAGGTATCTGATGGGGTCAAATGATAAAATGTTTAATATTCAAAAGGGTTGTAGATTAAATGGGACAAACACCATGCACTTGGATGTGGGAAGGGGTAAATCTGAAAAAAGGTATTTGTACTTTTTCAAGATCTACCCCTATAGGATTTACGTCCATGGGGGTTTCCCTGTTTATCTTGCCACCCTTTTCCACCCGTTTATTTTTCCACCCTTTTGAATTAATTGATTTCTTAAAATTAATTTATTCACCACTGGTGGGATGGAACACCCTATCAACAAAAGTTGTTTTTCGTCGGGGTCCTTTTATGTCATGTGTTAAAAAAATATCATATACCGGTACATAAACATTTCATTTTTTCATCTTGAACCTCCACCCATCTGTTTAAAAGTCCTGGAAAAGAATGTTTTTATTTAATAACAATATACACAAATTGCGAGGGAAACAAACTGATTGATGGCATACTATAATCATCACTATAATCATCATTATCAAACTTTTCATTTTTTCATCATCATTATTACAATTTTTCTACCCTAAATTATTGGGGGGGGGGGATGATAATACAGGCCATCCCCCCACTTGAAATATTGGGGGGGATATATCCCCCCATCCCCCCCGTGATCGACACCCATGGGCCTAAGCTTTCGATCCTAGCAGAATCTTCGTCGGAGGCAAAATTACCATTTTGCCTCCGACGAAGATTCTGCTGGGATCGAAAGCTTAGGCCCCTTTTGACTTTCTATGATAAATTAATGAGTATTTAATTAGTTTCTACCCCCTGAAGTCGTCATTTCGTCAATGTGACAGCTAATTCTTCACTTTAATTCATGTATATTTTCATTGACGAAATAAACTTTTCATTGGCTTGTTCATTATCCTGCTTGCAATATACATAGTTAGTTTTATAGTATTTAAAAAGAGATAATCACTCAAAATTTGAGTCAAATCGACGTCTGTCACGGCATTTCTTCTTTTTAAACGTTACATGCACGATTTTGGCCAAGAATGGCTAAAGTATTTTTTAAAGAGCAGTTGGTTAATAGCTGTGCCGTTGCCGGGGATCGGACCGTCGATTTCCATACGTCTTGTTTAGCGCCTGACCATCCTGACACGGCACCTCAACGAGAAAAGTTTTTTTTTTTTTTTTTTTTTTTTTTTTTTTTTTTTTTTTTTTTTTTTTTTTTTTTTTTTTTTTTTTTTTTTTTTTTTTTTTTAAAACAAGTTCACAATTATTTACTTATAATCCATTTATTTGAAAGCAGGATAAAAGTGCATTGTCGATTAAATGCCTTGCTCATGGGCATAAGTGCCGCGGCCGGGGATCGAACCCCCGACTTTCCGCGGGACTTTCCGTATAGCCAGGCGCCTTAGACCACTCGGCCACGGCACATCCTTGTTGTTATCATATTACACGTCTCCCTCTATCGGGGAAGCACAGCGTTGTATGTCCCCTTGGCGACAATTCATTTGCATACGTAATTGATTCAGGCGAACAGGTAGTACATGCATGCAATGATGATAGGCATACAGACTGTCGCTGTAAATCTCCATGCGAGTAAATATGCGTTAGAACGAAGCTCAGGGAAACAGAAAATATCTAATTTAGTTGCTTGAGGGGAGCCTGAGAAATCAACAAGAATGGCAGCCTCCGAAGCGACGAGTTTCCCTTATAAATTAGAACTTGAGCCCCAGAAACAAAGTGTTTTTGTCACGCAGCTAGGAGAGCGAGGGTAAGTGACTAACTTGTGTTAGAGTAGATGATACTGATAGTATAATCTTGTGACTAACGTCCCGTCCGGTGAACATACTCGTCAGCATCATTATTTGATAATAATGTCTGATGTTAACGATAAATTGATTATCACTGATTACTGAAAAGTGGAATAAACATAATATGTAAGTTCTAGCATAATGATCGATGCGATCTGAAAGTCTCATACTATTTCATGATTTTCTTCACGGAGTATTTTAAAATCCAATATTATGTTTTTTTAATAGGCCACATTCAGTGTTCACATTATTATTATTTAATATAATTTAAATCCCAAAATTTGTCCTTGGATATTTCAAATTGAAAATCTGAGCCAATGTTAAAAAATTATAGCAAGGTAACAAAAAATTGAAAATTATATATACTACCATTACCTGATTATACTTTGTCTTGCAAAGCTGGTGCACTATCAGTGGTGTAATGAACAAAAAAAATTAAGGAGACTAGACATGGTGAATCACATAAAGTTTATTAAAAAAGTTGTGAGTGAGTGAAGCAAGAAAAAAACGTCCAACAATCATATTTTGTGATAGATTTTGACATAATATTCAGAAAATAATATATATCAACTTATTCTCTCTTTCCTTCTCTTTCCTTTTCTCTTTTTTTTTAAATCCTGGTCATGAAACTTTTGTAGATGAATTTGCACTTCAAATTGCGCAATGATATAGTGTTAATGCAAGTGTTAATAATTATTGTTTGGGTCTAGACAGAATAAATGAAGCTCTGATGTAAATTATTGACATACAGACTGTAAATATATGTGTATTCAGAAAAGTTAAATGACATTTCAATTTTTTGTTGATTTTTATCCAGCTGAGATAATCATGAATTATTATGAAACGCTAAAAAAGTTATGAATAGACAATCCTGTTAAACTAAAAACAGACAGAAGTTGATGTTTTAACATTGTAGTATTAGAAATTTTGTCAACTTTCTGATTCTTCTGTCAAAATTACTCAGATTGTCATTATCAGAGCTAATATAGTTCATGAAGTTCATATTATGTTCTATTCAGTTTTTATTAATATTATCATATTTTACTCATCTTTTATTTTTCAGTGATGAAGAAGATGACAATGTCAACAGATATCCGATTGTGAAAGAGGTGAGTACACGTTATAGGCTTACAAAGAAGAGGGTATTTATGACTTAACATCTATATTAAAATTTATTTGATTTGTTGGTTAAATGACACATGAAACAGGTTAGAACATCTTTTGAGAAATCCCAAGTGGGGGGTCTTATTTTTCTAAAATTGTGCCTCTTGGTGCTTAACCCTTTAGCACCTGAACCGCCCGAGACCGCCCTTCCTATTACACACTGAACCGCCCTTAACCACCCGTACGTTTTCTTTGCGCCATAGTATCTCTTGTCTATGATTTACCGTGGTAATATTGCGTGCACATACCGTATAGGTTGGCTGCTACATAGATCTGCATAGAAAAGTGTATGCTCCTATTGAGTATAATAGAGAAAAACCGATTGACATGCATCGGTGTGTAGCAAGTTCCAGACTGTTGCGCAGTCGATCTCAGCAAAGATGGCTGCGTCCATGTCTCGGAAAACCACTTACTTCGCCGAAGAAGCTCGGGCCTTGCTATATGTTCATCAAAACGTTGGATATCACACAGAGTGACATCTAGATGTGAGTTGGAATTAATTTTTGACATATTTGATCCAAGATTTGGCGAAAACTTTAGTTTTCTGTCAGTGATACTTTACATTTTTTTGAAGGCGTGGGACTGGGGCGGCTGAAACCCGAACTTTTTTTTATTTCTTCTCGCTCTGCAAACGATTGTCAAAGGTCAATATTCGTACATCTGATTGAACTTTGCCATGTACCATTCTATTCAACAGGTCCTATGCTACAAAATAAATATAACTTGTAATGAACAAAAGTAAATTTATAAAAAAATATTTCAATTTGTTTGGAACAATGCCTACTTATTACCAGTTTTATTGTTTCCTCCAGTGAGTAATTGCCATTATGCATAGGAATCTGTAGGTGCTATAGGGTTAAACAGTATGCAGGCAAGCTCACAGAGACTGGCTGACTTAACATACTTCAGAAAGCACTCCTCATTAAACAAAAACATCAAATGAGTTGATGTGTTTCTGTGCAAAAAACCCTATATTATGTTTTGGTTATTCAAACTTTCAGGTGGGTTGTCTTGATCAAGAAGAAATAATTGAAACTATTATTCTTGGTATTAACAGTCTGCAGGCAAACTCATAGAGACTGGACTCAACACACTACAGAAGACTCTGCTCCTTAAACGAGAAGTAGAGGTCGATGATGTCACGCAAGAACTCCGAACTAAACGCATCCAATTCCAGAAGCGGATGGAAGAGTGCGAGAAGAAGAGGGTAGATCTACAGAAAAAACAACAGTTGGTGAGTATACCTGGGTTAACTTAGACCAGACTTGCATGGAGTGCCAATTGTTAAATATTCACCAAATAATAACTAATCTTAATTTGCCGCAAAAAGTTGTCCATAAATTAATTGAGTCGTGAAATGGAAAGACTATGAACATACAAAAATATAATTAATGTTCATGATTTGAGTTATTGGTACACAAAACTATTCTTATCCTGCTGCAAAAAGGTGTCAAAAAGTTAATTGACTTGTGAAATGGAAAGAATATGAAAATACAAAAATATAATAATGAATGTTGATGATTTGGGATATTGGTACATAATAATTCCAAGAATATGGAAGAAGTATTATGAAGCCAGCATCCCATACAAGTGTGGTTTAATAGTCTAGACTAGGATTAAACCTATAGGTTTAATTATAAGAATACCCCCCATTAATTGTTATTAGTGCATTGTCTTCCCTGACTTCTAGGAATCATGAATATTTATTTAAAAAGAAGTCAGGGGGTTATTTCACAACAAATTAATTGTAACTTAAAATTTCAATTAATTTCCCTGATTCACATGGTACATAACATGTCACAGATGAAGTGCACAACTGCGTATTCATCAATGAAATGGCATGTTGAATATCTTGGGATTTCTAGTCACTCCTGAATATTTGTGAAACACTTGAAGACCTACAGTTTTAGAATTTTTTCCCAGATATTATTTGGTCGATAGCAAAATCAAATTTGTTTCAAACCTTGTGGGCGCGTTGTGGTCTAGTGGTTCTGACTCTCGCCTTTCAAACAGAGGGTCGTGGGTTTGAATCCTAGCCACGGCGTGTTTTCCTTCAGCAAGAAACCTATCCACAATGTGCTGCATTCGACCCAGGTGAGGTGAATGGGTACCCGGCAGGATTAATTCCTTGCATGCACTGAGCACCGGTGATGGTAGCTCCAGCTAAAGTTGGGGTAATAATAGCAAGCACTTTGTATCCTCAGGCAAAAAGCGCTATATAAATCCAGCTATTATTATTATTATTAGTCACCCTTGTTTGAAACTGATTATAAATTGCTTTCATGTTTTTATTCTGCTTTAAAATTGAACCAAAATAAAAAGTTGATAAGCCAGGGTCTTGTATCAGGGTATTTTGATTTGGAGGAGGGGAGGGTATAGGAAAGAGTAAATAGTCATAAATTCTTTTATTAATTGAATAAATAAAGGCATTGTATGTTTACTAAACCCAGCCCTCTCTTTCTAATACATTATTTTTCCTTTCCTTTCTCTTTTATTTTCCCCTTCTTTTTAATTCTAATTTTATAATTGTAAAAACCATTATGGTCACCCGCAGCAGTTACCCCCTATTCTGTCAGAAGCGAATTTTTGAATGTCAACAAAGTTGATCAGTCTCACCAACTTGTTATTTTTTTTTTACTCCATAGATGAAAGACAGAGTGGAAAAGTTTGACAAATTCATCTCAGAGACGGAGGCCAAGAGGAGAAGAGCAATCCATAAATACCAACAGGAACTAAAAGTCAAAGAACAGAAACAATCAGAATATGAACTACTTCTTCAGCAGTTGGAAGAGTTAAAAACAAGGTAATCTTCTGAAGTTTGCTGTTGTCTTTTATAACAGCCAACCTTACTTAGTAATTAGAGATGGTATGACCTTACAGGGGCCGCGGAAGCAGGGGGGGGGGGCTTCAGCCCCCCCACTTTTTTCCAAAACCGTGTAAAAAAATGTAAAAATTACCATATGATTATGATTTTTTGCATGGTCAGCCCCCCACTTTTGGCTCAGCCCCCCCCCCCACTTTGAAAACCGTTTCGCGGCCCCTGGTTATGCCCCTTTAGAAAATTAATATAGGCCTATGCTTTTGTGTTACTTTATCAGAGATTGAATACTGTATCCATGCAGTTTTAGGCCTTAATATTCAACATTTGTAGGGTAATATAGAGCACAAAAATCTCCAGTGACCGCTTAATTTGTCCACATTTCTTTACTTGCAGGATCAATTTGTGAGTGATATTTATGTACTATATAAGATTACACTACTGCTGGTGGGTTTTTTTTTTTTTTGGGGGGGGAGTAATCTGGTGTTGGTAAGGGCATACCGTTTTCCCTCCTGTTTAGTTTGCCTAATGATGTGCCTCATTGCACACTGGCAGTAGTGAGTTCTGAACATGAATGTATATTTTTCTTTGAAAGATATATTTACTTTGAAAAGCAGCTTATTAAATTCGTAATTATTTTGATTTTTTAGACAAGTGAGGTACTGCATAAAGCAGTTTGTATTTTGATAGAAAGCTGATGTATCTACCTGCTCTCTTATTCAGATTTGGCTTTAACAACCAGCAATGACTTTATATACCTAAAGAGGTGTGTTTTTGTAATGGATGACATGTACAATGATAAAGCCATAAAGGAGATTTTAACTGCTATTTGGGGAAAAGTTTAAGTTATTTTATATCACAAGTAGTACCAATATTTTGACACCTTATTTGTATTTCTTTGCACAACAGACATAACAAGCTCAATGAAAAGATCAAGAAATACAAAAAGTTTGAAGAATTCCTAATGAAAGTACTCGACAACATTCCAGAAAGTGAGTATCTTTTCTGTGTGTGCTGAATATTTTATGATTGAAAATGCAATTCTAAAAATCTATACTTGAGCAGAATTTTCACATCAATTGTGGAAAAAACCTAATTTCACTTTTTTGTTTCCCTCTTCATTTTTGAAATGATAAAGTAGAAATATTCACAAAATACTACAATGTACAAGTCCAATGTTGGCTCAGGGGTATAGAGCCCCCACTTCATAAATGGAAGGTCATGGGTTGTGCCAATTCATACCAAAGATTTATAGACAGCAAGACCTTTAGTATTTTAGCTGGGCACTAAGCATTTTGGTTGGAGAAGGGTCATAATGTATGTTATGCAGCACATGCTGGAAGAGCAGTTTCATTAACAGAAGTGGCTACCATGGGTATATGAAATATATTTTTTTTCATTAATGTACAATTTTGTTGTTGTTGCTATTATTATCACAATCATAATTGCTATTTTCATGAACAGATTATTTGGAAGTTAATGACGACATGTTGAGGAGCATTATGGACAGACATCGGACTCTGAGTTTTACCAATTATTCCCTGGTCAATAGAGTCCAGTCCATGTACGATGAGGTGGATGAGAAAAACCTTCATTTAGATGAACTCAAGTACAAACATGATCAGAGCATACTGGTAAGATGCAAATACATTCCACTATTAAACCAGTTTACTACCAAATTTGTTCTTCCATAATCTTTGTACAGAAACCAGCTGCTACTAGAAGGGAACTGGTTGATAGAATCTATCCCATGATGTAATATTTAAACCGCTTTAGTGACCAATGACTGTAAAGAGCACCGTTTCAAATAGGCCATTTTATCTAAAATTCTATGTGTAAAGATTTTGGAAAATTCTATCTTACTCTTGAAAGCCTTGAATGTTCTGTAATCTTATGACACAGTTGAAACAAGGGGGCGGGACACCCCTTATGATGTCCAAGTAGTGGTGGTAAAAAGAACATAAAGGAAGATAAAGTGGTAGGAAAGGAAGTATGAAGATGGAAAAGAGCATAAAGAGCGGTCTTGGTTGTGTCATTATCTATTCATTTGATGGTTGGGATAAAATGTTGTTACATTTTATAGTGAGGTCATCTTGCCCCATCTCATCATCCATTAGAATATTCTAGTGCTGTCCAGATCTTTAGGTGATTTCATTTCCAAATTAGCCAGTAGTTGATATTCAAAATATGTATTAAGTGCTTCAAGTCATTTGAGGATAATTATTTCCTGAATTTATATGAAATCTTCATGAACCTGTCTGAAGCGGAATAAAAATATATTGTATACCTGTACATATATTTCAAATTCTTTTCTGACAAAATAAAATTCTGTTCTAATTTATTCAAGTGTCACACAGATTTGCAGTATACATGTAAATTTCAAGACTTTTGAATTGAACTTCAGTCAAGCATTCCAGATCTCAATAACACTACTCTCTCGCATCTTTGCGTCAAAATCAATTTATGAGGAATTTAATCATTGTGTTAAACTAGCCTCACACTAATGGGGTAAAAACACCTGCCTTACTTCCCCCAATCATTTAGATGTCTCCTCCTTTTCCTGTCATTTGAAAACCTCATCAATCTGATGTCACCTTATGCAGCTGTCTGCTGTGGCAGCTTTGTTTCATATTGTAGCTCTGCCTTGCTATGATTTTCACTCTTATATATACATGTAAATGTAAAGATGTATTTATTTTGATGCAGTATAGAATTAACAGTTATTAATTTATTAAATGGGGTATTTTATGTTCATTGGTAAGCATAATGTTAATGCATCAGTACTATCTATATTTTGATCAGTGATTCTCTTATGGATGCTTCTAAAATTGCAATCCATTTATGCATTGACATAGTATTGTTGTGTGCATAACCCTTCAAATTACATGTGGATTGGTTCAATCTCAAATTGACTAATGCCCACTTTGACTTTTGTGCCCTGCACAGTATAATCTTATGTCATGCATGACCAGTTTTACTAGGTAATTACCATTTGTTTGTTTTATTTTTATTTCTGCTTTCACAATACATTATCAAAAGTATTTACATTGTTTGAAATATACAAAATAATCCATAATGTATATACATAATTAGAAAAAAAATATGGTGTTGGCATATACTTCACATTTTAATAATAATAAAGAGGAACATTAACAAATGAACGCAGGAGTCGCCATCGTGAGTGGTTAAGCTTGTAATTGATGGCGGCCTCATAAAAAGGGTGTCAGAGTCACAAAACCAAAATACCCATTTAACTAATTTCCATTTATTTGCCCATTTTGTCAAATGCGACTATGAACAAAGAACCACTAATGTAAGTTTAAAGCAGAGGATAATAAGAACATGGTTTACTGCTCATGGCATGAGGGTGAAGTAGAGAAATAAATAGATTAAAGGATAAGGATAGAGATTGTAAAGCATAGTCATGTATTCCTCATCAATTATGTTCATGATCTTTGTCCTTTTCTTGATCAGGTGATCAACAAGGATCTAGCAGAAATGCAGCATCTACAGGAGGAGAGGATTGATGTGAATGCTGAGCTTGAGGAAATGATCTTTAATGATGCATTCGCTTATCGAGACCAGGTCAGTTGGTAGATACATGCAGGTTTAGCTGAGGAAAGGAAACTTAAAGGAAATATGTTTGGCAGATTTAGGATTTTAGCACTTAAGCCAAGAAATCACCTGAGAAATTGCATTTGGATCTCGAGGAAGAATAGTCACTTCTGTTCTGTGGTTTATCTAAATAAAGTTTATGGTGGTTTTTTTAATTTTTATTATATAGGTATGACTCTTTTTATATATATATACGCACTCAGACCAAGCCCAAACATTAGATGTTACAGCATGATATGTATTTGTATTTTAATATCATCATTATTTGTCAGTGTTCTCTTCATTATCATCATAATCAGTATCATCATCATCATCATCCTCAACATTTTCATCACTATCATCACCATCACCACCACTACCGCCATCAGCATCATTATCAATATATCATCATTAAAAGCATTATCACTAATACCACTGTCACCAACACTACAACCACCATCACTTTGATCAATACCATCAACTCATTATCATGATATTGATCACCACCACCACCATCATTGATTGCATCATCATCGTCACCATCGTCATCATCATCATCACCATCATCGTCACCATCATCATCGTCGTCACCATCATCATCATCACCATCATCATCACCATTATCATCTATCATCATCAACATTTTCATTACTTTCATCACCACCACTACTGCCATCAGCATTGCTATCAATATTTCATCATCAAAAGCATTATCACCATTACCACTGTCACCAATGCTACCACCACCATAATCATCAATTGCATCATCATCATCATCACCACCATCTCCATGATCAATGCACCATCATCATCTTTGTCATAGAGTATGCACCATTACGTTTAATATTAAATGTTATTAGCATTGTATTTGTATATTTTTTTTCATATTCTAGAGTGAGACCTTGGGAAGAATAAAGATGGCAATCAACAACCTGTTGGAGAAATGCCACAAGAAACATGATGAACCAATGGAGACGCTAGACTATGAAGAGAAGCTTCATTTGATCATGGTAAATAAACATCTCTTGAGACAATACCTAATGTTTAAGACTAGAAAGCATCTAAACACAAGTTGGAATATTCATAATTTTTTAACTCCAACAAACAGGTGCTTGAATTGTTTGGCTACTTAGAGTTTGTGATTAATTCTTGTGAGGGGCCATTCACCTTTATTCAATTTATTTTGTTAAGTATTATTGTCATTTGCATTTAATAATGAAACCACAATGCTGTCATAGGCTACAGTCAGTATTTTGAAAAGTAGAAACACAACATTGGAGTTGATTAGCCGTTGTTATTTTGCAATTTTGGGGTTTGGGCTGATGTCAGATTTCTAGATTTTTGTAATCTTCTCACTATCTTATGACTCTTTTTCTTACTTTTGTGACAATATTATATTCTGAGTACTGGTAAATATAAATGAAGTATTAGCAAAAATACATGATTAGAAAATACTGATTGCATTTCTAGTGTGGTACATTGTCTCATCCGAGATTTTAAGGGCAATTTAATTCCAACTTTATAAAGATGAACTATGAACTTCAACTCTCAACAAGTGGAACGCCTAACTTTGCTAACTTTGAAAACTACTATAAAATAATCATTAACAAAAACATCATTTATATAATGACACAATACCACGTTCATTGACCATAAATGACATTTGAACGGAGACTTAAGACTGTCAACTACACCCATGTCCACATTTCATTCACTCTATCCATAAACTTTCAAAGTTATGATAGCACTTTAACAATTACCCCAACATGGCCTAAGTTTATTGACCTTGACTGACCTTTGACTTGGTTTTGTGACCTGATCTCACAGGGGATGTTCAGTGATGCTTGATTACTCTTATATCCCAAGTTTTATGAACTAGATCCATAAACTTTCAGAGTTAGGATGGTAATTCAATAAATACCCCCAACACGGCCAAAGTTCATTGACCTTAAATGACCATTGACCATGGTCATGTGACCTGAAACTCGCACAGGATATTCAGTGGTACTCGATTAACCTAATGTCCAAGTTTCATGAACTAAATCCATAAATTTTCAAAGTTATGATGGTAAATCAACAAATACCCCCAACTTGGCCAAAGTTCATTGACCCTAAATGACCTTTGACCATGGTCATGTGACCTGAAACTCGTACAGGATGTTCAGTGATACTTGATTACTCTTATATCCAAGTTTTATTAACTAGATCCATAAACTTTCAGAGTTAGGATGGTAATTTAACATATACCCCCAACACGGCCAAAGTTCATTGACCCTAAATGACCTTTGACCTTGGTCATGTGACCTGAAACTCAGGCAGGATGTTCACTAATACTTGATTAACCTTATGTCCAAGTTTCATGGACTAGATCCATAAATTGTCAAAGTTCTGATAGTAATTCAACAAATACCCCCAACTTGACCAAAGTTCATTGACCCTAAATGACCTTTGACCCTGGTCACGTGACCTGAAACTCGAGCAGGATGTTCACTAATACTTGATTAAACTTATGCCTAAGTTTCATGAACTAGGTCCATATACTTTCTAAGTTATGATGTCATTTCAAAAACTTAACCTTCGGTTAAGATTTTGAAAATAATTTTCCCAACATGGTCTAAGTTCATTGACCCTAAATGACCTTTGACCTTGGTCATGTGACCTGAAACTCAGGCAGGATGTTCAGTAATACTTGATTAACCTTATGTCCAAGTTTCATGAACTAGGTCCATATACTTTCTAAGTTATGATGTCATTTCAAAAACTTAACCTTAGGTTAAGATTTGATGTTGACGCCGCCGTCGCCGCCACCGCCGTCGGAAAAGCGGCGCCTATAGTCTCGCTGTGCTATGCAGGCGAGACAATAACTTTGACTCTTTAAACTCGTTAAATTGGTAATGCTAGATGAGCAGATAGACTATTGAGAATCAAATTTGCTTTTTTCATTCAGATTCATGTATGAGTAACTGTGAAAAATAAAATATTAGTTTGATTTGTCTTTTGGAAAATTTGATGCCATTATTGGTTAAAGTAATAGTTGTCAGTATTGTGGAAGATTATACATGGAGCATGAAAGTATCTCTATTTGGTTAATATTTCTCATTGTTTGTTTATATTCCAGAATTTTGTAGTAGACAAGATCCATGTTGAGAGGATGGCCAGGCAAGGCTTTGTTGTTTCATCCGCATCATCAGGTAAACGAGAGAGATCAAGAACAAAACTAGAGCGAACATGAGAGTGTACTCCCTTTCAGGCGACCCAGAGTGGTGTCAGAAGTACATGTTTGTAATTGGTCAGTTATACCATGGAGTATCATGTAGTCCCTTCATTGGTTCTGTGTACAGAGAGAATTATCAGAGGCGTGCTCTTCTCCGATGTGGTTAATAATGTCATTTAATAATAATAATCCGCTTTTATATAGCGCTTGATAATCGGAACGACGTGTCAAAGCGCTTTACAGATATATTATTACCCCGGTCATCGGATTCAATCAGTCATTCCCACACTCAATGTGTGCACATCCTCCACT
This sequence comes from Lytechinus pictus, assembly GCF_037042905.1. Taxonomy (NCBI): domain Eukaryota; kingdom Metazoa; phylum Echinodermata; class Echinoidea; order Temnopleuroida; family Toxopneustidae; genus Lytechinus; species Lytechinus pictus. The sequence goes on from NC_087251.1 coordinate 20,724,084, forward strand.
CCCTGGGGAGTAAGTATTTGATTGGCTCATAGCTATTCATGGTATCACTCTTACTGTACATCCACCCTGAGGTGTCCATTTTAAAGAGACTCTTCAACCTATTAAAGATACTTTATTAATATGTGATCCCATCTCCCATCATTTGTGAATGTTTTTGGCCGTATGCCTCCTTGGTCTGCATCATTGTCATCGAAAGAGCAAAGTTGGTATTGGCATCATAATTGGTGTCAATGTCATTGTATATGGCATCAGATCAAACGATTCTGTGTTCAGAAATACTTTGAAGGACTGGGACCCATTTTACAAAGCATAATTGATATAATCACTCTCAACGATGAGTAAATCCTCATGCATTTTATCCATCAGTATGATTCTTCTTGATTACAAAGGGATATGTGTACAGACAAAGAATTATGGCATTCCATAGTTGAGACTGATTGGATCAATCACTTTCCTTTGTGAGACAAGGCTGTGGGCTCAGATCTCAATCTACATGTTCTGTAATTGGAAATGTGGATCATTATGATGGTGTAAAGTAATAGTCATGAATGTTTCTTTGCTTAAGAGCATGATTTGTTTATCACCATTATTTTTTAATTATTTCTTCTTTTTTTTTTGCATTTCTGGTGGTCACATAGCCATGAATGCACAAGACATCTGTCATATTTGCTACTCAATTTTTATTTTATTTTGGAAAATTTAATCACTATTGTATGCATGGAAAATGTTAGCTCTTTCGTGTTCATATCATTTTTCAGACCTAGTGTTCAAATTGTAACAAAGATCACGTTTTCCTACATATACAGTACATGTATATGTAACAAGTGGTTTAATTCCAAGATATGTAAACCCTTTCTTTTTCAGAACACTGCATTACTGCATTGGGGGAAAAAAAATGCTCACTTCATTCATTGTTCATATTTTTACTATACTGCACAAATAAATTTTGAACTCTAATCATGATTGTTATTCAATTTATTGAAATTATTTATATAAAACTGTCCATGTGAAATGCTTGTGTATTAAAGTGATCAAAGGAATGAACAAATTTATTGTGATCAAAGTATATATGCATGTATTCTATTAACAAAGCTTAAATACAATCATGAAGCAAATCTTATGATGTAAAAATCATGGATCAAGACGTAGTGTTGTAAGTCTGTTTCAAATCAATTCAATAAACATGGCAGATATATGGGCGATTTCAGATAGTGTTGGATGTTAAGAGAGCATTGGTCGGGCTGCTAATCTGAACTCCAAAATAGACTTTGAATTTTTGAGTTTCTATGATCGCTTAACCCTATCTAGGCTGGGGTATTTTGGGAGTTCATATGGCCGAGGGGGGGGGCCTCTCAGCCCCCCCTGAGATCTCTGCCGTTGGCCGCGCGATCGCACCGAAAATTGGCTTGCAGGTTGTCTTGGATATGATCTACAAAGCTGTATAGTAATTTATTTCATGCAAATTGCTATTAAGTGATTATGCTAATTTATGCATAATTAGTATGCAAAATCATACTTTTCCCTCTAACTCCCTAATAAAGCTCCAAATGTTCCAATTTCTGGTAAAAAAACTCTTTTTGGTGTTCCTAGTAAGTGTACAGAAAAAACATTGCGATATCAGATCAATTTCTTATGTATTTTATTGTTTTTTGCAATTTCTTACGTATTTCTTTGTTTTTCATTGTTTTTTCAATAAAATTTGTTGGGGATTCTTCTTAGATCATAAACAGCATAAAATAAATACATTTAGACCAGCAAAACTAAAAGTAATCGTACATTTATGATTTTTGGTTGAAAACACTATTTGCATTGACTTTGTACACAAAATCATGTTTTTGAGCAATTTTTGGTCTGACATGCACTTACATAATGTTGCGTAATTTCAGAAGCACGTACCCGGGTGACGCAAAACTGGTCTCAAAAGTTGCGCAAGACTTGAAAGTAAAAAGTCAGTGGCGGCGCGGTCAAAAAATTTCGCGCGGCGAAAATATTGCGCGAATCGTTGAGGGGGGCCTCTGAGGCCCCCCCCCTGGCCTGGATAGGGTTAAAGCTCAACACCAAGTGATATTAATCTTAACAGCAGCCTCTCCTCAAGTTTAACGTTGCGTGTGTTTTTATTTTGACCTAGAACCCCAAAACAACATTCAACACCTTGAGTGAGATCACACACCTTAGTTCACTTTAGATCTACACCATTTACTTATATTTAGTTTTCAATTACTGAATTTAAATTTCTTGCTTTAAGCATAAAAATAATTTTTTATAACTGAGATTCTGAGTAATTTGTAGCTTTCTATCTTTAATTTCTTTTTAAATATGTCATTTTTCAATCAATTCAATCACAAAAATAATTGTATCAGGAGAGATGTTACATTGCACTTTATAATTATATTCAAGAGGTATTTATAATATTTTCAAGAAAATCTTCACATTTTGTTTGGTAAAAAACATGTCAGGGGCCTGTTTCATACAGGACTTGTAACTGTTGTAACTTTGCCATAATGGCAACTACCATGGTAACAGGGCTCAGCAGCCAATCATAATTAAGGTTTCCATGGTAGTTGCCACAATGGCAAAGTTACAACAGTTGCAAGTCCTTTATGAAACGGGCCCCTGATGTGTAATACAAGTGGTATTGAGAACAGTGTTATGTTCTGTATTCAATTTTGAATCCTTTGTCTCATTAATATCTTGGATTTTTTGTGAGGAATCCTACATTTAATTTCTTACATTGGCAATAAATAAGGAGACACAGAAATATTCTTTTATTGTTCAAAATTGTGAAATCATACATTGTCTTTACAGGCATTATATCCTCAATAATATCTTTTACATGCTGCAATAGTAATTCCAAGTTTGAGGATATAATTTGATTGAATGAACACTATCTTTTTTTTCCTAGAAGAATTTATTGATAATAAATTTTGTATAAGTTAATTTTTTTTAAAGTCATGTATCAGTAAGTGTACTTAGCTGTACAAAAGTATTAAAGAGAACCTTACACTTTAGGGGCCCTTTCATTATCTTTATCTATAGTTAAATATTTTTGGTATAAAATATTTAAATTTTGAGCAAAGAAAGAAAGAACACAAACTCCAACTATGCATAAATATGTCCATGTTAAAGTCTTGCCAGTACTGAATTGTAAATTTTAAATGTGTATATATGTTTTAACTATTTCTAGTGCCTATATATCTCAAGCATGAATACTTTGTTTGATCATAGGTTTGATGCACCATGTTTTGACTCATGCCCACACTTTTTTGTTTACTTTTTATTATTTTCAATGGGCATTTTGGTTTCATCTTCAGTCCATTTGTTTTTCCAAAAAAAATGTTAATATGCCCAAAAGAGGAAGCTTCTTTTCTTTGTACCTGTACATCTATTTTCACCATGATCAATTCAAGAGACATGTATCATAAATTGAAGGAGATTTTGGGGTGCATGAGGATATGTGTCCCCCCCCCCCCATCCAAAAAATAATTTGCTAAACACTTATTGATCAATTATCTGTGCCACCCACCCCCAATTTTACAAAAAAACTGGATCCAACCGTTCATCATGAACTTTCCATAAAGTCCCTCTAATAATCTCCCTTTCAAAGACTAGATATCATTGCGAAATAAAAAATAATTCTGTCACAGTTTACCTGATTACAAATTGATTTCACTTGCCATAATATGCTTAATTTAATTTAATTTCCTCTTTTTCTTTAAATAATTTTTTTGTCTAAGTCAATGGAGTTTCCCTGACTGTTGTATTAAGCAATTGGTCTATTGAAATATCACATGTAGAAATTATAATGCTCTCCTTTTCTACTTTTTTTTCTTTTTCATAAAATCAGGAAACCTCACTATGCCCATTCTGAACAATTCCTTCAAAGGCAACCAGGAATGTTTCATATTATATCTATATATGTAATATAGATAAGTGTATCTTGGTATGTTTCACATGTAAAAATAAAGTAACCAATACTCAAGATCGTTTAGAGGCTTAAACACTTGTGATCATTTCTAATGCATTTATATTGTATTAGTAAAGAGGTTATAGGGAGCTACATGTATATTAAGAGATATAAAAGAAATTTGAGATGAGATATACTGAACCTACACTGTAACTTTTCCTTTTTTTAATTTGCCAGAACTCCAATTTCATATGGAATGAAATAGCAGCAGAAGCATTTAGAGGCAGTGATTAATTATATTATATTTGATGGCTCGGAATGGAATATCTGAAATATTCCATGCATTGCAGATGAGTGGAATATTGGCCCTATCGAGTGAAATATTTCTGATATTCCATGAAATAAAGCCATCCAATATAATTATCTTCTTATACCACCCCCCCCCCCCCAAAAAAAAAAGAGGGAGAAATTTGATTGAACAAGTCATATCAATTATTCCATTATGGCATCATCACTTTATTTGGATCAAATTTGTTGTTGACATGTGACTTTCATGTAGTTCTTTATGACATCATTGAATGTCATTGTCCTCTATGCTGCGCATCGCATTGCTTTCATTGTTGTTCGCGTTGTATATTTCACGCATTCGCGCATTTGCACTAGACTGTTCAATACGCTCTCATATTCAATGGCAAATTTTGTACAGGAGCCTATGGGATATTCAACAGATTTTGGTCATATTTGAGATACGCTCGGGTATTGAACGGGCAATTGATGCATACCAAAATAAGTGTTTTAATATATCGCTAAAACACTCTATATAGATGATAATTGTTCATTTCTTTTTCTCAAAAGTAAAACATGAAAGAGTGTATCCAGAGTTTTATTAAAGTTAGAGAAGAAAAGGAAAAATTGCAAAAATATTGGGTACCCCACTTTTGAGGCATAATTATTTATTACAACTTGTTTTTATGTAACCTTTCATCTTTCATGTATCTGACCATGAATTCAAAATTTAAAATGAACTATCTTACAAACCAAAACTAAAAAGGGATATAGTCTTCAAATTATGTGGAGTATAACAATAGGGACAAGCCTGATAGACTGCAATGTCTGTATAATAAACACATCAGTAAACAATGACATATAAATAGTAAATATGAATAAATTACTTTATTAATTTTTATGTACATATAGAATATACTATAAATAATGAAAATATATACTATTTGATATCTCAATAATTTTTTTTTGATGTGCAGCATTCACAAATTGCTTATGAAGATTCATTTTCAATATGACAATAAATTTTATTTTTTCAATAAATTATAATGGACAGTATGAACGGTTTGATGTCACCATGACCAGCTCAGACTTTTATAAATTCTATGCTATTTAGTTACATATAACTAATTCCAGTATCTGAAAGGCTTGGTTTCCTAATTTTAAAAAGAGAAATGAATACATGCACCCAATACATTAATCACAAGTTCAAACCGATAAGAAGATTATAAATGTAAGCCACTGAAAATGTGTTTGCTTATTCTTTGCTCTAGATTCTCTGAGAAAGAAAACAAAATATGAGAATTTTAAATAAAAAAACAAATGAAAATAGAAAATTGAAATAAAAAAAACACAGAAAATTTCAAGTTAAAACAAACTATCAATAAACAAGTCACCACCTTGTAAAAAAAGAAAGAAAACAAATGAAAACAAGTGGAACGTCTTTGGCAGTCTAGACTGCATTATATGATTCAAAAGAGCAGCAGCCTTGACTTAGAAAAGAATAATTGTTCTAAAAAGATAAAGAAAAAATAATAATTAAAAATTAAGTTTGCTGACCTTAAATGACCTTTGACATGACTTGTTTTTCATTTTATATCATTTGTGATATCCAATAACCATCTCATAACAGTTTCATTTTATCTGATGATAATGAATAAATATAAATTTAATATTTCCTTAACCCAGTAATCGGAAATTATACTCATCTAATTTCTGATACATGTTAACCATTATATCAAAGTTTAAATTATTAGTACTAGATTACTTGTAATTTCAACACATTCTTGAAAATTCAAAATATTCAGCTTTGCTTATTTTTTATCACTTTATTGACCAACAAATGTCCTTTGACCTTTCCCTAGAGAACTGAAATTACATTCATACACTGGCTAATGGAATATATGTGGGTATTAGGATATAGGAAATTATACTTTAGATATTGTCTATTTTTATGTTGATATAACATGTTCAGAGTCCATTGACCCTATTTGGACATTGACTTTGATCATGTGACCTTTAACACATGTCAAATGATCAGTGATACTTCATTACCTTATGTCCAAATTTCATGAAATAAGTCCTTATACTTTCAAAGTTATGATGACATTTTAAAACTTAACTTTGGTTAAGATTTGATGACGGCTATGCCGCAATTAGAAAAGCACCGCCAGTCTCACTTCTGCTATGCAGGTAAGGTGACAATGAGCTTGTCACATCATAATCAAACTCCTTCGCCCCACAGCCTCATTCAATTTTTTTGGAGCAATCCAAACTTCCGATTGCTGTAATTTTGTTATTCATTATCCAGTTATGATGGAATTTTTCAAATTTTTGCTTGTTTCTCTTCATGCTTTCTATTTTAATCAACTTAAACATGAGGGTTGCCCTTTACACCCGCCGCTAATATTTTAAAATCATGACATACTCCCTGGTTAGCCTCATTGACTTATGGTACGGAATCAGAATAAATATACACTGTATAGTGGAAGTTGCCATTGCAGTAAAAGTTTTGAGAATGGAAGGGTAATGAAAGCCTTAATGTCTTTTTCAAAGAACCAACCAGACAGGTGAATTCAGTCAGAAGTACGCTAAAATCGAGAAGGGGCAAATATTTTCGTTCATACTTCATCCTTCATTTTTGTAAAAAATGTACAAATATCTTGAATTTGGTGCCACAATTCAGATAAGGGATATATACTTCGGATCACAAGGAAAACAAAATTGTTATCATATTACCCCTAGATATAAAACTTGTTTTGCAAAGTTTCAAGAATAAAGAATTGTACTCTTTAGATGTCTCTTTCCGAATGTCTGGTCAAGGTAGCTGTTTCATTCTATGCATCATCCATCGTCTGAAAGAGAAACAGAATATCTAAAGTTAGTTCAAGAAGATTTAAGAAAAAAAAAACAAGTGTATATTTAGTTACCAATATGTGTATGGCATTTCCATTTATTAGAATGTAGGATAAAGAGCACTATTGATTGAATGCCTTGCTCAGTTTCAAGTGTCTAATGGGGCACCTTGGACCACTTAGCCACAGCACCTCCAGATTTTATGACAATCATCAAGCTGCCAAGAACGTCAAGTTATTTTCTCTTTCAGATATTTTCTAAAGGTTAGGCCAACCAGTCACTGTGAAATAAACAGCAATATGCATCTTAAGCAAGATTATATCAAAAAGTTTGTGACAACCATTTATTCCATTTTGAAATACAGGGTCAATGCAGGAAAGGAAATGACACAAAAATAATTCACATTGTTATATTTTTCTTGTTCTATTTGTTTCATAAAGGAGGGTGTATGCATTGGCATTCATATAGAAATATTGTAATTTCAAACCATATTTCAAAGTTCAGCTAATATTTTATAGATTTTTATACATTTTCTTTAGAAGCTTCCATCTTTTTTGAAGTGATAAATACACTGGAAAAGACAAGAATTCAGAGTAAACTCACATCTTGAACTAAGAGAATGACTTTGTCCAAAGTTCCTTGTTGATTACGCAAGATATGCCCATTTTGTTCAATAGCAGCAAGCAGTCGTAGGAAGTGACCAAGGTATTTCTTATCACTGTAGTATAGAACATAAAAACAAGAGGATATAGATGCATTGATAAATCATTAATTTAGATTATTAAAGCAAAATACAGAAATAATATATATATAAAAAGTCACTTGTAAGAGTGAGAAACTTATTATCTTTTTGTTTGTCGAATCTTTCTTAGAGAAAATGAAATAATTTTTGGAATCTTGCCATCCCCTCTTTTGATTGTCAAAAAAGAAAATTCTGCAAATCAAAATCAATAAACTTTTTTGTGTCCCAACCCCTTAAAATAATTCTAGATCTACCATTTGGAATACTTGAATGAGTTTATTCTTACCTTGTAGTGTAATGGTCTTCGTCATAGTAATCATCAATGGTTTTTATCGTGATGTTGGCATTAGTTATAGAAGAGACTGCATAAATGGAAACATTGAGTAGAGTACAGTTGCATTAATAAGGTGCTTTTACATTAGAGGAATAGTCCAAAACTTGTCAGGAGGCTGTTTCATAAAGACTTACGATGATAGTAACTGTGCTATTGTATGGTAATTACCATGGAAACCTTGATTGTGATTGGCTGCTAAGCCCTGTTACCATGGTAGTTTTCATGATGTCAAAGTATCCAGAGTAGTAACTCTAACGAAACAGACTCCTGGATTCAGTTACTGCTATATTACATTTACAGTGAAATGAACAAGAACCATTATCAGTGCTACAGTCCAGAATAGTCAAGAAGATCAATAAAACGTCATTGACTGACTCTGACATTTGCTCTAGTGTGGGAACTCTCTACTCTGTCATCAAGTGTTGTCTTGTCTATCCCTTGTTGCCCACAATCATAAAAGCTGATTATTATGGCAAGTTGAATAAGGAAGATCACTGAAGAGGACACCTGTCCTGCAATGTCTCAAGCCAGAGATCTAGTATCATCCCCCTTATCGGCCAACTTTCTTCTTCATTATCATTTCTTATTTTTTGTCTGTCGCCACTACTTGCTAACTCTTGACACAAATGTGTCAAGAGTGTAATACAATATTACATTGATGACAAACTAAAAATCAATTGAATCTCTGCCACCAATGGTGGAAAGCCAATAGAAATGCAGGTTTCCCTGGTAATATTTATTATAACTGATGATGGCCAAAGAAAATGAATGGTAACTCTGCTACCAATGAATCCACAATGGCAGCATCCTTTCAATCCGTCAATAGAGTACCCAAGTGATGACATCACAAAAACTTTTTTGCATTTCAGCATTTTTGATACCATATCCTGGTAGAGCATGATGAAAAACCCCCACTTTTAAAATTTTGAGAGAATCGGTCCATGGATCGAGGCCTGAGATATGACCTCATGAATACATAATCAGCCCCATTGAAGTCAATGTATTCATGAGGTCATATCTTGAGTCCCCAAGGACCGATTCCCAGCATATATGGGTTGTGGGGGTTTTTCATCATGCTCTACCAAAATATTGTTTAAAAAAAGCTAAAATGCAAACAGTGAATATTGATGACCTCACACTTCGGTATTCTATAAGCAACAACAGGTATCTTTAACAGACATCATAAGATCCATGCAGAAACCAATGAATCAATTTCCTTCATATTTCGCATGCTTTGAGAATAATCTTAAAATCCTACAATGACAAACAATATACCTACATCATGGGTCATTTTACAAAGATTTAATTCTGAATATGATTGGTATTTAATAATAATTCCCAGCTGTGTGTGGTATATAACGCTAACGCATCACTGATTAGTCAGACCATGCTCAGGGAATGTGCTGTCAAAATCATAATCATGTTAATTGCACGTTCACACTTAATAAGCTTGACTGTTTATAGTTGTTAGTTGTTGACACTTATCATAACTTTTGTGAAACTCTTCCCTGGTTAGAAATAGAGGAGAAATGATGATTACCTGTTGGTTTAGCAGCCAGTGGATTTGAATGTGTTCCATCATCAAACAGAGCATCTTCCGCCTCTTTCTAGGAATGCAAGAATTCAAGAAAGGTCAAAGGATTTGTGAATTATGCATTAAGTTTTCATTTTGACAATGGCTTAAATGGTGTAATTCAGGAGAAGTAACATAGTGCCTTTTCATTTGCCGATATGTATATTATGTATAGAAAGAGAAAATAAAGAGACAAAACAAATGGCTGGAGTATGTCTGCATTTCAGTAGCTGTTAAAACATTAATTTTTCACTAACTTTGTGGAAATAAGATAGGAAATAGGTATGATCATTTTTAAATTACCAGTTCATTCTATCAAGCTTATACTCAGAAGTGAAACACCAAAAAGGCAACCAATGCAAATGGAAAACTTTTAGAGAATCCAGATGAAAATAAACATGTTTATCAGACACACTGTTAAAGGGATGGTCCAGGGGAGTGTTTCATCAACATTTTTATCCGACAAGTTGTCAGATCTGATATCTTTCCTTGATGTTGATTGGCTAAGAAGCACTGTTACTATGGCAACTGTCGGATAAAATGGGACTTGTCGGATAAAACGTCTGACAAGTCCTTTCATGAAACGCTCCCAAGGTTGGAGATATTTATATCTCAATAAACAGAGTCAAATTCAGAGCAAAATGCTGAAAATTTGATCAAAATCGGATAACAAATAACAAAGTTATTGAACTTTAAATATTTGCATTATTCCGGTGAAACAGTTCTAGGCATGTCTTCATGAATATCCATTAGGTGGGCTGATGATGTCATATCCCCACTTGTTCCTTTGTATTTTACTATATGAAATTAGGTTTATTCCAAATTTTTCTACCAAGATCTAAAACAACTGGAATGACAACTGATTAAGTGCATTACTTATTTATTGCTGCAACTTATTTCATCATAGTGGAGACATATCATTTACACATGTATGAAAAAATGAATCAATTATGTTTTCATGTAATAAAATAAGAAAAAAGAAAGTGGGGATAGGACATCATCAGTCCACCTAATGAATATTCATGATGATGTACATATAACTGTTTTCACAAAATATTGATAAACTTTAAAATTCAATTACTTCATTATTTCTTGTCCTATTTTGATGAAATTTTCAGCATTTTACTCAGTGAATTTTACTCTATTTATTTAGATATAAATATTTTTAGCCCGGACTAAGTGAAAAGTTATTAAGTGGGATTAAGAAGCTAAATGGAAAATCACCTAAAAGTTTATAAGATGATGTTAGTGAGCTATGTGTCAAGGAGTTTATTCGGTTATTAGACCAACTGTATTTGAAGTGGATCTATGACTTTATTAGATGAGACCAGATGGGCTTTAGACAAAATGGGATTAGGCTAGTTAGAAAGTAACTTGACTTACCAAGGCTGCTTTTCTGAGAGCCTCCTTTTCACTGGCTGCATCCAAGGTCAGTTGGAAATTATCTACCAATACTGCTACAAACAGACTAGAAATCAAAACAACAAATAACAATAATACTGTAATGAATGGAGTAAATCATTCCTTTTTATGTTTGAATTAATGAATGAACGAACAAAAAAGTGAATAAAACCAAAAAAACAAAATAATTAAAATTAAATGCTTCCGTTCAGTAAATATCAATCTGATGGGTAAATTAATTCTCAGATTACATGGGTGAAATCCTGGGATTTCCTGGTTAAATAAAATAGACATAAATAAATTTATAAAGTTACTGTAGTGATCATAAAATCATATCTAAAACCCTTTGAACAGAATGTGTTGTTAAAAAGCTTATTTTACTATTTTACAATCAAATTGTTGTACTTGTACACATTTAAGCTTGATGAAAATAATATTACCAAAAAGATTTGCAATCTTTAAAATTCTCAATTTCTATGTTTTCACATAAATGATATTTTTCCTCAAAGTTATATTTTCACATATTCTTTAAAGTCCCCTTACTTACTTGAGAAAGATGAAATACTCCAGACCGATGTAGGTTATCAGGTAGAAAATAATGTGAAAGTTATCTGTTAAAAAATATACACACATATATAATTAAACTATAATTGGCCTGTGATCAAACTGAGACTGTAATGTTTACACTGCAAGATGGCGCTAGAGACATCTACCTCGGATGGTAGAGTGATGCCAATAGAAATTTATTTTGTAGGTCAAATGAAGCTTCAAATATGAAGTCTCACTCCAATAATTTTGAGACCTATGCCTTTTTTAGTGTGCATACACCTTGTTATAAACAATATTGTATGAATATATGTGTGGTGTAAGTCTTTTCATACATTTTCTCTGCATCTCTACAAATGTGGCTGAATAACTGACTGACATATCAAGAGTGACTTGTATATAGGAGATCATTGTTTGACATATTATTCTGAATCCCCGCTGCAAGCACTTATAAAAATAACACTTGGTGGCAGCAGTTTGAATACAGTACATCACCCCCCAGAAAAGATAAAAATATATTTAGCACACTTTATTATTATCAATAACTTGAGTCTGGATATATGATCTTAAGCCAACACTTTAGTCATTTAGGATTATATCCATTTAGGAATATTCATTTAGGTTTATAAATCACTGCATGTATGCATGCTGACTGTTTCCTTTAGGATCAGCCATTGCTGTGTGGTGAATATGAATATTTTCCATTTTGGATCACTAATAATACAGTGAACATTATCCATCAGAGCGAAATTCCACACCAATAACACATTGTATGTAACAGCTAGGTCCTATGCTTGGGGCAGCTGCCATTAAACTCAATTCCCTGGAGCAGTCTTATCAAATCTTACTTGGATCTCTAGCTACGGCATCAGAGTAGATATAGAACCAATCATCCAATGTAAGAAGTTGGAACAGAGTTAGAGCAGCGGATCCAATGTTTCCAAATCTCTCCTTGTCAATCTCAGCATACAAACCGCGACCAATCACAGCAAAGATATCTGAGGATAGTTGGTCAATGGAATAATCACATTGATGAAATACACTATTCCCCAATTAAATTTAATTTTCGCAAGCATTGAAAATAAATTGTAACTTTCCAAAAAGCTCTTAGTGCAGATTTGTCTATTAAATGATAATTATTCTCTTAATTCACGAGAGCAAACAATTTCTTACCCCCTCAAAAAAACAATACTAATTTTTCTTTCAATTTCCTACATTTTGTCCAATTAAATGAACATGAAAGCTGTTTGAAATAATTTCACTTTCTTTTCTGGATGCCACAGAATTTCATAGAGAAAAGTGCCAAAATCAAAGCAAGGAAACATGCATTTCTTACTCATCCTTGTTTTGCACAAAACTATTTTGGATATCACAACTTCGTAAATTAATTTACCTTCCTACTAAGATCTAAAAGATGCATGAAAACTTAGATCTTCAGCCCAAAGCAACCAAATACTCATCTTATTAATGATCTACAATACCAGCCTCAAGTATTCTTTTAAATGTCAAGAACCTCTATTTATAAATTAAGCATTATCTTAATTTATTGTTAGTATATTGGGCCCTGTCTTAAAAGGAGCTGTAATTGATTTAACATTGATCTCACGTATGGGTAGCCATTTAAAAAGCATAATGCCAACTGGCAGTAGTAATGATGCATACACCAGTGTACATCATCTATCCAGCGAACAATGCTCTACATGCTTATTGCAGATAGCAAATTATGGAGTACCTGCTTTCCATAGTTATGATTTGGATTAGTTATAACTTAATATATTAAGGCAAACATTGCCATTGTCTAAACTCGTTTCCATTGAAAAGGATACAGAGAAAGAGAGAGATGAGCATGATGATGGCTCCCATGGACTGAACTGATTCAAGACAAGTATTCATGATGACCTGCAAGCTTCGTAGAAACCTAGTACATGGTAGGGGAGAGAATAATCAATGCTTTCATGTATCAATTATGCACTGGTCAATCCTCAGTCTTCATATATCAGGGCCAGCATTTAATAATTAAAGTTATTTGCTCTGAAAATTACTTGGATGGTGTTCAGTTCCTAAATTAGTTATTAACCCTAAGTTTCAGAACACTTCTCAAAGAAACTAACATCAATATTTAAGAAATCTCATTGGCAGGTAAAGATTTTTTGTTGGCAGATATAATGAGTTACAAAACATACAGTAGAATTGTGGTGAGACTTGTTCATCATTTAGCAACAACAATGCTTTTCAGGTATTAAGGCTCAGATTAGCTTACTATTAAGTACTATAACTTTAGAATATAATTTGAATAATACTTCTTAGGCAAGTAAAAGTTTTGCTTAATTCATATCTTCTTCTTCCTGTTACTGCAGGCAAACTCTTCAATCAAGATATAATTGAATTAACTGCTAAATTTATCACAACAACAACACATTTCAACCCTAGAGATGTATAAACACTCTTAAAAAAAAGTAACTGAATAGCCCGGGACATTAAAGTTTGTGTGGCTGCATTGGTCTATGTAGGGGAAGGCGGGTAAGTTGAGCGTATGGGCAAGTTGAGCCACCACCCCCAGGCCAATAATGAATGAGTCAGACATTGTGGTGGTGTCATGTATTGATGACCCATTACATAACCCTTTATCCCACCACATTGTTTTCGACTTTGAAACAAAAAGTACTTTTTAGAGGGAAAAATACAAATTTCAGCCAAAAAAGTAAAAAAAGGGTGTAAAATAGATCAGTGCTTTTTACCCACACACGTATTTAAATATAATAAAGAAATAACAAAATTGTTAGTCCAGATACGGATCTTCATTCTTGTCATAGTCTTTTACATGATGGATGCATAAGAAATGTGTGGATGTGAAAATATCGCATTAAGTTCGGACTGGGGTACTTTGAGCCAGCCAACATGGGGCAAGTTGAGCCATGGTAATTCTTATGGTAATGTATAATAAATAAAAAAACCTTGAAAAGCCATTGATATGCAGGCAGAATGGTGCAAATTCACATGGCAGTTCTTTTACTTTAAGAGGATGTTAGTATTTATAGAGAATTAGCAAGTGAAAAGACTTGAAATAAAAAATTGACATGCTGGTTCTTCCGGCATACATTTTGTACATAGTTTTTGTGGCTCAACTTACCCCAGAAGGTGGCACAACTTACCCCACAGATGGGGCAAGTTGAGCCATTTGACATCGTTTTTTTCAAAGGCCAAAATGAATTTCAGTGTGGGGGTAGAAAGTTATATATAGGTGAAAAATATATCCCAAGAATCAAATTTAAGGCAACGTACTTATTTCTACAATATTATTAGTCATATCAATTCTAACATGCAAAATGCAAAAAGTGTCCCAACTTACCCCGCCTTCCCCTAAATATTTGAATGATATTATTAAAACAGAAATGTACATGGAATTTGCACTTTAAAGAAACATTATTGACTTACATGTAGGCATGTGATATTGCCAAAAAATATAATATATGTATACAGCAACCTTTCTTATTCATTAAACATAATGTACTTTAAAAAGGAAATCTTCATAATGAGGAGTAGAAGTCAGACAAACCGCTACAAACGACAGACATCCTAAGATTCATTTGAATGGTGTTATACAGGAAATCATGAAGTGGTTTAGATTGTTTGGTCACCAACAACGATTGCCTTCCTTTAATATACTGTGTTAATTGCTCTCATCCACTGTTTAGGCATGTTAAACTATGACATCATACAAAACCCCATCAGAGGTGACATACACTGACTTCAAAAGACCAGGGGGGGTGCTTCACAAAGAATTAAGTATGCAGTAACACTTAAAAGTCTATGCGTATGCTGATATAATATGTAACCTGCAATCTTATTGATCAATCACAGTAGTGCGCATCCTCTTAGCATGATCTGACCAATGCGGTCATGCCTTTTATACTGCACGCACGAGGCATTTAAGTGTGATTCTAAGTCATACGTGAATCTTTGTGAAACACCCCCCCCCCCCCCCGATCTTTTAATACAAAGGCTTGCTTACAGACAATATCCACAACCATTTCTTATTTCTTTATCGCAAATCCTACAATGACATATTCATATTTATCTTCCTCAATAGCAGTGATTCTGACCCTGATTCATCTGAAAGTTACAATTATTATAACTACTTCTGAAAAAGGGATATACTCAGGACTGCAAATAATATAAGTAAAAAAATCAAAATTCACCAAGCAAAATGCTAGATATATCATTTAAATCAGATGACAACTAAAAAAGTTATTGAATTTTAAAGTATAGCAATATTTATTCTAAAATGCAGGCTGTCGTGAATATTGAATTGGTGGACTGATGATGTCATATCCTCACTTTCTTTCTTCCTATCTGATTCATGATATCATTACTATAGATCTCCACCTCGGAATAGTTTACTAGATAGGTGGTGCAAATAAATGCTGTGTTTATTATTATCTTCATACATGTGTGCATGATATGTCTCTCTTGTAACAAAACAAAATGCAGTAATGATTATGTTACACATGAAAACAAAATTTCCATCCATTTTTTTTTTTTCATTTTTAATGGAAATAATTTGAATAAATATAATTATATATAATGAAATACTAAATAAGTGGGATATGATGTCATTAGATTATTCATTGCATATTCATGTAGACATGCAAAGAACTGTTTCACCAAAATAATGTCAACTTTAAAATGTCATAATTTTCTTATTCCTTGTCCGATAATGATGAAATTTTCGTTGTTTTGTTTGTCTGATTTCACTTTATCTGTTTACATCATATTATTTTCAGCCTGGAGTACCCATTTAACTATTAATTATGGTACAAGCTTTGAATATAAAATTGTGCTGACCTGACTGTTCTGAGAACCCTTAGAGCTTTCAATGCTCGCATGGCTCGGAAGATACTCAAGATGGCAAGGATCTGAACAGTACCCCCGTAGAAGATCTCGATCCCAAAGTCAGCAACATTGGATACCACAATCAGGAAGTCTGGAAAAAGCAACCAAATCAACGTATAAATCCACACAGTTCACATTCAGAATTGTTTTTTTATTATTGAATGAAGGCCTTTACTGTTGTACAAAATGAAAAGTTTTTAAAAAGTGAAATTGAAAATATATATAGGATTCTCACCCATAACATTCCACATTTCTTTGAAGAAGTCCCAATGCCAAACATAGATCTTGAGAGCAGACTCCATGAAGTAGACGACAAGAAGAATGTAGTCAATAAACTTGAAATGCCAACCTGTCAAGACAAAAATAAATTAATGATAGAACAAACATATTAACTGTTTTACAAGTACTTTCATTTCTATTTTTATTGTGGCTTCATGCAGGTGCAGTCATCATGTACCCCAATTATAAAATATGCATCCATGCATGCAACTTGTTCTAAAATACCTGACGAGTACAAGTTAAAATATCATAATTGTCTTTGCCTTACATTTCATTTATTCAGTACTTCATTCTCTCTCATGTAAGGACATTCCACAGTTAAATGAAATCCATGTCATTTTTGCCAAATTTTGCAATTACTTTTGCACCTATATATTTCAAATATGCAAAAAATTTAAATGTTTTTTTTTTGCTATTGAGCTTTGAAGTTCACCCATTTGAAAGGTCTCAAGAAATATGTAATAAATATAATTGTGCAGATTTCGACCCCACCAGATCACTACATTGAGTGTATACCTCTATTAGTCAGTCAAAATCCATCTAAATTTTACCATTTTTAGGTTATAGTTTAGAATTATATACTTAAGATAAAGAATCCACTCATATTGCTATTTGTTAAATCTTTTAAGAGTGGCAGCACCTTAGATTTTGAAAATAAGGAGTGAAAGATGACAAAAACATATCTAAAAATTCGAAATTTATTTAACAAATTTAGGAAGTACAATAAATGCTGCACTTTATTCAAACCCATGTCATTTTCACAGAATTTTGAATGGCTGTAGAGAAAGGTATACTAAAGAGGTGTGAACATTAAAAATTGGGGGTTCATGTGCTTGTTTTCAAACTATCAGCACTTTTTTGGAACAAATGTGCTTTTGAAAATACAAAAAAATGTGTCAAAAAGCTTTTATCTACATAAAAGAAAATTCTACACCACTATCCCATTTAATCAAACTTGAGGTCATATTCATCATACTTCACAGCACAGCAAAGTAAAGTATTATGAAGAGGTAGAGGGCGTTTAAAAATTTGGTCCACAGATTATTTTCAGCTAATGGCTTCATAAAAATCACATGAAGGTTTGCTGTTAAAGTGCCGATGACAAGAAAAATCAGCTGATTACTCAACACCTTCTGATTCTTGCCTCTCAAACAGAGGGTCGTGGGTTCGAATCCTAGCCATGGTGTGTTTTCCTTCAGCAAGAAATTTATCCACACTTTGCTGCACTCGACCCAGGTGAGGTGAATGGGTACCCGGCAGGATTAATTCCTTGAATGCTTGAGCGCCTAGGCAGCCCAGCTAAAGCCGGGGTAATAATAGCAGGGCCCGCTGGGAGAAAAGTTTTCGGAACTGAAGTGGCTACCCTGGGTAAATATACCACTATTATTATTATCATGAACACCTGTTAACTTATATTGTGACATCAACGCACATGGCTTAAATATGAGCAGATAACTCAGGAACTTCCTTAAAAGTAAGGAAAACAACATCAGTGTAAGAAATACATCTGAAATATAAGCACTCCTGTTAGATTTTTATATTATTCAAATTCTGGTTTCAAACTTTCCCAGTTATTAGAATTAAATCTCTATGTCATGAATGAATAGTAAAATACAGATCATTTTCAGTGTACAGAAAATGAAAAATTTCAGATTCCATTAATTTTTCGTACGTCCCAGAAATCATATGGTAATTTGACTAAATATATCCAGTAGAAACCAACAATGCCTTGTGTGTAATGAATGATAGACCCACCTGCTCTAACTTCAACAACACTGAATGTGAGAGCACACAGTATGAATGTATTGAACAAGATAATGCAGAGGATGAAACCGGTAAAGATAGGAGACTCTGTCAAATCATAGAGCTGACGTCGTAAGAATCCCGCATCTCGGAGGATCTTGTCTCTTCTGGTCTGAAGTTCCACCTTTTCATTATCCTCCTGTTTGTTGATGCCATGAGCTTGATAGGCATGTGCACTTCGCATCGAATCTAGTCTGTAAAACACACAAATTAACAAATATTTATATCAGGCCCCCATCTATTTGACACTAGCATCAGACCTGCCAGAGCATTGTACTCTACAAATCCCTCCTCGTCTGCTTAGATAGGGACTCTCTCTGAAACTATGAAACTTGATGACTCCATTCTGTCATTGAATGTGCACACACTTAATACTTGGCCTTTGAATTTGCTATCAATTATGATTCAACTCTAAAAGTAAATATGAAACATTATAATACCCTAATATTGTCTATACAGTGTAAACTTAAATATATTTTATTTCTGGTCTGTGACATCTCTAAATAAAAAGCCTGGATGCTGACATGAGACATAAGAAAGTGACAGGATGAAAGTTAAATTTTGGCCTTAACCATTTTTAGCATTTTTCAGTATTCCATGGAAACAAAGAATAGAACAATTACGAAATTTCCATTTCACCAAAAAAAAGTTGGATGCATCTGAATGACATGAGTTGAAGACAACTGAGTCTCATGTGTCATATGGAAAAAAACATTTGTTGTAATGACCAGAAAAAATAAGAAGATGAGTAGACTCTACAAGTATTATAGGGAATGTGTGACTAAAGGGCTAGGTATCAAGGGGTAAATGTGTTCGCCTTCATGAGTAAAAAAAATCACAATTTCTAAGGCTCAAAGACAAAGTTAAAAGCGAGTGTGCATTCAGGTAACCTCACCTCACGAGTGTCGCCCCATCTAACTTGTTATCTGAGGGACCCTTTTCCTGAAGATGTTGAAGATGGGCTGGTAGGACAACACTCTGGGGTGCAACCATATGCCTCCTTGCAGCTAATCTTGATACGGGCTGAGCAGCAGCAGCAGCCTTCTTACGGTGATTCCGCATCACATTGCGATGGTAAGAGAGGGACATCAAAAAGGTGGCAGAGTTATCCTCTGCTTGATCATCTTCTGAAGCCATGGTTAGAGTTGTGTTCGCATCAATGACTTATCCTTTGACTTGAGATCTATTGATTAAAAAAAAATCATATTCATAATCAATATTAAAGTAGAACCATGATCCAAGTGCTTCGTGGACAGTTTATTACCCCTGTCATCTAATCAAATAATGACAACCTGCACATAAGCCCACACACATTTTCCACTCCCTGGAAGATTTAGTATTCCAAGTGGTCACCATGTCAGGCATCCAACATGCTGAGTAAACTAAGCACCTACATGTATTATCTAGGAAAACATCTTGAATGTCCCCAATGTAGAATATAAGCCAATTACCTTTTGTTTTTAAGTGAGAAGAATTATCAGTCTATATTGTCGTACAGTTTTGCTTACTAAGTCTAGATCTACTTTAGATAGTAAATTAGTAAATTTGAAGGTGATTTTTTTTTTCTTTTTACAAACATACGACAGGAAAGAATTACCAATTACCTTTTGTTTTTAAGTGAGAAGACTCATCAGTCTATATTGTTGAACAGTTTTGCTTACTATTTAAAGTCTAGATCTACTTTAGATAGTAAATTAGTGAATTTGAAGGTGATTTTTTTTCTTTTTACAAACATAAGACAGGAAAGAATTACCAATTACCTTTTGTTTTCAAGTGAGAAGAATTATCAGTCTATGTTGTTGAACAGTTTGGCTTACTAAGTCTAGATCTACTTTAGATAGTAAATTAGTGAATTTGAATGGGATTTTTTTTCTTTTTACAAACATAAGACAGGAAAGAAGGTTTTAATATATATAGTCTTTTTGAGTTTTTCAGAGTTCAAACGTTAAATTCTCTAACTACTATACAGTTATTGAGTAATTCAAGCAGTCACCATGTGAGGCATCACACATGCAGAGTAAACTAAGCACCCTACTATCTAGGAAAACATCTTGAATGGCCCAATGTAGACTATAAAGCAGTTACCTTTTGTTTTTAAGTGAAAAGACTTATCAGTCTATATTGTTGAAGAGTTTTGTTTACTAAGTCTAGATCTACTTTAGATAGTAAATTAGTGAATTTGAAGGGGATTTTTTTTCTGTTCACAAACATAAGACAGGAAAGAAAGTTTCAGTTTTTCTTTTTTAGTTTTTCAGTGTTCAAACATTGAATTCTCTATTAACTACTAATACAGTTATCCACTACCCAGTATCCACAACATTCTTGAAATTAAATTCTATGCACATACATGTACGCACCTATATAAATCTTAACTCACTTTATGCCGTAAACAGCACTTAGTATCCTCTGGACAAGGCGCTATTGAGCTATCAGTTGAAGTAGTAAGTGACACAGAAAGCTGAGACAAGTATGCAATGTCCGCAGACAGACTTATGGGGCATTGCAAGAAAGTGAAGAAACTGGCATTCAATTGCAAGTCAATATGGGGTCTTAATTATCATGAAAATTCCAGCAATTAAGTGCAATTTTTTACTCGATTGCTGGTCTGCTTTTTCAACAAGAAGTAAAAATTCATTTGCTATAGATAAAATTGATCTATTAGTTACGAATTATAAATTTTCAGAAATTTGGTTGTGATTGAAAATTTTGTTCTTGAAACACCAATAAGGCAGATAAAATCAACATCTTTTGCTCTGCCTTTGCTTCAGGGTTTATTAATATACATATATCAAATAATTGTGAGGGTTTGTTCTTTGTAATATTGCTTAGCTTTACTTTTCAATCAAAATTATGAAATTGTTGATGTCAGTGTCTACTTCAAACTTTTCATGAAATAAAGCTTGCAAGTTTTATTAAGTTATCTTCTCTTCCATACCCCTGTCCTGGAACTTCTTCAAGTTACTCTGAGTATAAGGCAAATTTCTTTACAAAGTGACCACCATGGTCATCCACATAAATTATTTTTTTTAAAGGACCCTTAACATGTAATCTTGTCTCACTCTTAGTCTACCCTAACCTAGACAGGAAGACAAACACTGTCGCTTTTCAACAGCAATTCATGTAATTGTATGAAAAAGGGGCCCATGTCTGTGCACCAAGAAAAACAAAATATTACACATGGATTTCTTTAAAACTCCATAACAAATTTGCATTTGATATTGTTCCATATATTTTCATGAGTACTAATTTGTGCCAAAATCTTATTAAAAATAAATTTGCAGCAAATTATATATGGTTTTCTTGCAAAAAACTGTGGCCAGTCATTTTCAGATTTAAATAGGCCTAAACATTGCCTATGTCTGCGCACCCATTCACTTTATACAAAATGCCTGTAATTCAATATTATTTCAATCATCAGTTTGACTCAGAAAATCAGAATTTGATTAAATGAATATTATAAGTGTACAGAATGTCTTCGCTGCATGTCTCCAGTGTTAGAATCATGCATATCTGCATATACACAGACTTAGGGTACCTTGCCATATGCCATAGAGAGCACCCCGATGTCCTAATTTTTGAAAATTGATAACCTGGGGCGGTATTCTGAAAATCGTGTCAACTTTCGTGTTAAATATCGTGTTATCTCTCTGATTTAACACGCCCCTAACATACCCCCAAATCGGTATTCTGAAAACCGTGTTACCTGCATGTTATCTCATTTCGTGTTATCTATAGCTCCTCCCACTCTACATCTATTTAATCCAATCAAATGCGCTGTTAAAGAAACTAATCGCGCAAAATTTTCAGGGAAAAGGGAACGTGCGCACGCGACACGAAGCCTGCATTGTGACATCATTTTGTAAGCGCATACAGCTAAATAAAAGTTAGAGCTAGAAAGAGACGTGGGGAGGGGTATGTTTTCATACTTCACAAGATAACAAAATAGTAACATAATACAAGAAATTGATTGTTTCAGACAGCATGGATACGAAATTATAACAGGAGACAGAGGCCTCGATCGAATGTGCAGCGGGCAGGGGACGATCGCCCTAAAATATGGGGGCAAGCATAATTTATACATGCCCCCAATAATTTTGAGAACTTGAAAAATAAAAATGCAAATTTTGAAAAGCATGAAAAGCACTTTAAGAAAAATTATATCTGACATTGAAATATCAAACACAAAATTGTATTTTTTTTCTATATTATAATTTGATGCGTATAGCGATTAGCCATGCAAAAAAAAAAACACTTTTGACCGCCCCCTCCCCCCCCCCCCCCCCCCATCCGAAGCATATAGATTGACTGGCATGATAGATAAATTGAGAATAACCTAGAAGCATTGAGTTTTTAAAAAAATAATCATTGGAGCTATATACCGGTAATCATTGAAAAAGGGTTTTTAAAATGTGAATATCATAGAAAAGTTTCCCAATCGCTAATTCCATTCTTTTGAATTTTTGTTTGTGCTTTTTTTTAGACATTTTGTAACTTTCTTCCTCTCCTTTTGTCTTTTTTATATTATGGCAAAAAGTAACCAAATAAATAACTCATGATCATATATGATAATTAATCCAAATCAAAGATGCATTTAAAGTGTATTTTCATAGGAAATTCCAAAGAAATTGTTGTTTAATCATTGTTGGTAGAGACTAAAGGTAGATGGAAAATAAAGCTGGAAAAATGAAAGAAAATTACAGTAAATCCTGCCAAACGATAGCTATTATGTTCTTTTTGACGTTTGCGTCTATTAGAAAAAGTGCAGCCATCGTCATCCCCAACTTAACCTCTCCTTAACGCAGTGTCAAATTTTCGTGTTATCTTCGAACAAAATTTTAGCTAACACCATTTTCAGAATACCAAATTTCGTGTTATCTTCCTCCCTAACACCGCGTATGGGGGTTGCGCGTTGCGCACTGCGTATTTCATGACCTACGCAGTGTTACCACCTGGGCCACATGTTTTTCATGCTAACACGATTTTCAGAATACCAATCGTGTTAGCTAACACCATTTTTGTGCTAACACGGTATTCAGAATACCACCCCCGGGGGATATTCTGAACATTGTCTTTTCTTAAAATTTTATCTTTTTTCAGATATGACAGAATTGGTACAATGTATAGTATTTTGGTGGATGTTACAACTTTTGTCCAATCAAAATTGTCATAAATTTTGTCTCTTCTCTATAGCATGCACAAAATAATAAGCGAATTCATACATGCATAATCCTATTCCAAGCAAATTATAAAACTTGACAGGGCCTAGCAGTCATAAATTTTGCAATTTCTTTTAGTAACATTATATCCTGATACTACATAGTTCCTGACTGTATGTTAAGCACACATTGATATTGTTTGAATTAGACTGCTGCATTTAGTTTCACTTATCATCCATGACAATTTCAAAAATATTTTTTCATGCTACAAGTAATTAGGCCTTACATACTAGATCCAATTCCTCTTTTTCTCTCTTCTCTAGAAATTTTTCTCATCTTTATTTTAAATAGTTCTTAAAGGTCAAATCCACCCCAGAAAAATGTTGATTTGAATAAATATAGAAAAATCAAACTACATGTAGGCATAACGCTGAAAATTTCATCAAAATCGGATGTAAAATAAGAAAGTTATGGAATTTTAAAGTTTCGCTTATTTTTCACAAAACAGTGATATGCACAACTCTGTGACATGCAAATGAGTCAGTCGATGATGTCCATCACTCACTATTTCTTTTGTTTTTTATTGTTTGAATTATACAATTTTTAATTTTTTACAGATTTGACAATAAGGGCCAACTTGACTGAACCATATACAGTATTAAACAACGCTAACTACACATGTTCCAGGAGGAATTAATCGTTGTTTCGCTTGACAATGAGGAGAAAATTAGAATATTTCTTATTTCACATAATAAAGTGCAAAAGAAATAGTGAGTGGATGACGTCATTTGCATACCGAACTGGATGTGAATAGAACTGTTTTGTGAAATAAAGCGAAATTTTAAAAAGACATAGCTTTCTTATTTTACATCCGATTTCAATGAAATTTTCGGTGTTACGTTTTTTGGATTTTTCTCTTATTCAAATCAACTTTTTGTTGGGGTGGACTTGTCCTTTAAGTAAAACTTTAGGCCTAGACCTATTTTTTTCAAATTTCTATGATATATTTAGTACACTTTAAAGGGATGGTCCAGGCTGGAGATATTTATATCTCAATAAATAGAGTAAAATTCACAAAGCAAAATGCTGAAAATTTGATCAAAATCAGATAACAAATATCAAAGTTATTGAATTTTAAAGATTTGCATTATTCTGGTGAAACAGTTCTAGTCATGTCTTAATGAATATTCATTAGGTGGGCTGATGATGTCATATCCCCACTTTTGTATTAAGTTTATTCAACATTTTTCTTCCAAGAACTAAAACAATTGGATTGACAACTGATTAACTCTAGACTTAACGTGCCATGAACACATATCTGTGCATCCACTGGAGTGCCACAAACACATTTTCATGCAATGGTCATACAGCTATTGTTATGCCTATTGCATTTTGAGGAGTGCATTGCATGCACAAGTGATTCCATTGTTCAGTTCAGCTTAAGGTCAAGAGGTTTAAATTATTCAGGAGTAATTCCCTTTTTTTTTAATAAATAAAACAATTAAATATAGACTCTGAAAAAAAAAGGCACTCGCTGATTACAGTAAATGGCACATTAAGAGTTTAGTGCATTAATAATAATAGTTATTTATTGCCACAACTTATTTCATCATAATCATAATGGAGACACATCATTGTACACATTTATGAAAATATGAAAACAATTATGACATAGGCCTATCCGATTTTGATGAAATTTTCAGCATATTGCTCTGTGAATTGAGTTTTTTTTAACTATATTTATCTAGATAAAAAACTTTTCAGCCCAGAGTATCCCTTTATTAACTGTTACTCATATTTTGTGAAATAAAAAGAAATGCATGTTAAATCTTATTCTTAACCCAAATTGTTTGATGCGCAGACTTGAGACTGAGTCTCTCTAAGTAACCATGGAGGTAGAATGCTTTAACTACTCTCGGCCTCAAGACAAAATTCAAGACGATCTCGCATGTGATTGTGAGACTGACTGAGCAGTGAGCTGATCGACTGGTCTGGCTCTGCCTCTGGGCCGGGTCCCAATAATCATGATAATCAGCTTTCTTTAGTTGTTTCTTACCAAACCTGCAGTTGCAGTTAAGGCAGTCAATGATGATTAAACCGGTGTTTGGAGCAACCCACTGAGTCTTGAATTATTTCTGTCCTCTGAAATGAAGCAAGTGCAATTTAGAATGATGATCTTTTAACTTTTTGTTGCTGAATTAAACACCGGCTGTTATTTTCAAGTCAAATCAGCTGTTTCATCAAAACAAATCGAATCTCGCGCGAGCGCGCGCTCTGGTTAGAAAGGTCATCCCGCGATATTGCTAGTTCTGCATGCTGTCTACATGGGATCGTGGGATGAAGCTTCCGCATCCGGGCGCGGCCGCGGCCGGTAGGCGCGCGCTAGATATAGCTACATAGCTTGCTACGGTACGTGTGTGTAGATTTGGTGACACAACACTGAATGAATGATGTCATTATTATTAGACCGATCTTCAATCATTATCGTCATTGATAGATAGTTTAACTTGAAAATTTCCTTTAAATTCTGGTCGTGAGTCGTCAACATTAACAATACATAATCGCTTCAGGAATGGCGGATCACGAAGCCAAAGCAAATCAGTGTATGATTGATGCTGAAAAGAAGCTGAAGTCATCACAAGGATTTTTTGGTTCCATGTTTGGGTGAGTTGAATCTCTGTCTCTGATTCCTGAGTCTGATTTGATTTAGCGAAGTTAATCTTATCTTAACGTTTCTGATATTGACACAGGTTGACTCCACTAACTTTAGTTTTCAATTTTAGTGGGGCTAACGGGTGTATATGGATAATGGAACTCTTCCCTTGGCTTAATCTTTATTGGCCCTATTCAGGCTATTGATTGGTAACTTTGTCATTATTAATTAGACTTGGAGTGGACTGTTCTAGTCTAGTGACGTGTGAGACTTGAATTTTGAAAGACTGGGCGAACACTGGCCAAATTTGGATTTTGGTAGGTACATGTAACTGGGGGTTGGGGCCTAACGTAAGCTTGCAATGGGTTAGACAGCTGGCAGCCGTCTGTTTCGAGGAGTTTTTAAACATTTTTTTATTTTCTTAATTTCTCCTCGTACACAGACCGACAGACGGCTCGCTATCGTGCAGCCACCATTAGGGGACTTACAATGCAAAATCCCCCCGTCGGGGCTCTTCAATTTTGTCTTTAATGAATCAAACTTTTGAAAATTAACGCGACAGAAATGCAAATTAATATTCTCTCTTAGTCTTGGCATTAATTGCCAAAAACCGGGGAAAATCAAGTTAAACGGAACAAAAACAGTGACTTACATGTATGTACCTTGGCTGTCGCGCTACTTCACTGCCCTGTTTTATCCAAACTTAATACACATAAACATATGGCCATTGAGTCCCCTGTACAGATCGCGCTAGAACTTCGGTCTCTGTATTTAGTGAGTGAAGCCAACGGAGTTCAGCTGAACAACTAACATAACAGAGACCGAAGCTTTTGGTCTAGCAATGGGTATGGTATCTATAGGGTTAGTATACTAATACTAACCTCGCAATACATGTACATGTGAGTGGGTATGGTAGTGAATCGTAATTTGTATAGCCAAACACTTCATGAATTCAATCATCAAACACTATATTTTCCAAAAATTCACCAAACTTGTCTTTCACCATATAAACATACAAATAGATCTAGATTCTAGGCTATGTAGACATTTTGCCAAAATCGTTTATCTTTTATGACTTTTTTATGATATCAGATTCCGATCGAACCCCTCTTCGCATGTGAAATACCGGTATGGTGAAAATGGTATCGTATTACTGAATGTGTGTTTTCTATGGGAAAACTTGAGAAAACAAAATCACTGATGAGCTATTTTTACAATATTTTATTAGTTTATGAATATAAAGTCTTTGAAAATGTGTTTTGACCATTTTTCTGTCTATTCAAGTTCCCTTTGAAATGATTTTGCAAAGTTTTGAGCATATGAAATAAATTTCTGATGCGTATAAGGCGTGCGTCCGGTAATACATTCTTCCCTTCTCTCAGTTCCCTTTCTATGTTCCTTGCCTCCTTGTTCATATGTGCACATCAATCCATGTTCTTCTTCCGTTGAGTACAGTCCTCTTTACAGAGTATAGTCGTACTTGGCTGAGGCCGCAATCACAAAAGCACATGACATTTGGTGCAGTTGAAAAAAACTAAACTATAGTGCAAGTAAAAAGATGCATCTCAACTGGAGAGCTAACGGAGGGTGAGTGGTTCCAGGTGGCTCCTGAAACACTCAGTTGAAGGAGCCAAAACCACTGTTGTAGGCAGGACATTCCACAAGCAGATGGTACTTGGGAATCTCATTAAACAAACATATTTGAGGGAATCGAGAGTTGCTGTCCTAATTTTTTGTACAGGAAAAGAAACACTAGTTAACTTGAGCTCATTTTTCTACCTTGAATTAAATATAAGTGTTTTACAAGCAATAGTAGGTGTACCTCAAGCGATGTTCGTGCAGGCTTCAATTCACTACCGCTACCCTACGCTCCACCTAACCGATTATCGAGCCCGTAAACTCGTTCGGATACTCCAAGAGGCAAAGGTGGGAACAAAATATATTTATTGTAAAAATTATAGAAAAAAAATATAACGAGAAAGAAAAATAGCTTAATTTCTTACTCTACACCCTTATTTCACTCCGTGTCCATCCTCCGGTTATCCTCAAAATTTGTGATTTTGGGCCAGTATCTAGTTCCTCACACATAATTATTCACGGCCGATTTCAAAACATCGCATGCAAGTGAATGAATATATATTATATTGGATGGCTCAGAAAATACCAGAAATATTCTAAGAGTTTGGGAAAATATTCCACTGATTCGTAGAGGTATTCTCTTTGCTGCAAATGTTAACAAAAAAAGTTGGTCTTCCAAGCTGGAGACTGTCGGAAATTACATACTAAATCATCTACAAAAATCTCTGATACTGGAGATAATCTCCTGAATGAGAAAGAATTTCCAATATTGGCTGTGCACCTTCACTTGTAACGTAATGACAACAAAGTACATTAGACTGGTCCATGTGACTTTTCATAGTCATTGACATCAGACTCTTCCCTTTTGATTTTTTTTTATCAGGTGTTGGTGTTGACACCTTATTGCTCATGTGGAGTACTTTTTCATACATGTAGCTCTTCCTCTATCCTTATAACAAAACTGTTTGGTCCTTGTGCCTTGGTGAAGGCCGCCTTTGACATGCAATGAGCATGATTGAAAATGTCAACTGTGGTGAGTGAAGAAGACTTAGCAATTTCATAGCATGTTGAGATTGAAAGCCATCTGATAGACAGTAATATATATGTTTCGCTTCGTGGTGTTTTGGAAAGGAGTTTGCATTTTATATGAGGGATTCTCTCGTGTTACATTTCAGCTTTTCAGCTGCAGTCCCGGGGGGGGGGGGGGGGGGGCACTTCCATTGACGAGTGGATACCATGCGCGACCATGGGGTCCCGAAAAGCACCCTAAACAAGTATTTTCCATATTCTGAAAATGCACCCCTTAACAAGTATTGGCGTGTGAAACCCTACCCTTAACAAGTATTGGAAACAAAACAATACCCTTTTCAAGTATTCCCTGAATTGAACCCCTAAACAAGTACCGGTATAGCGATTATATGTCACAGACGTCGGTTTTACCTTTACCTGCATCATTGGGTTGGTACGGCCCCAGCTTCCACACCTCGCGCAAATCGGACTCTAAACACGTAGTGATAACTGTGGGGCAAAAAGTACATCCGTCATATAACATTTTAATCTTTTTACCCTCGCAAATTTGACCCTAAACATGTAGCTTAACTAGCGAAATAGATACCCTTTTTTCATTATTTTAGTGTTTTTGACACCCTTATTACGTTACGTACGTAACATGCCCTATCTTGAAAAAGACATCCTTTTTACATGTTTTTTTGGTCGCGCATGGAATCCACTTGCCAATGTAAGTGACCCCCCCCCCCCCCCCCCAGGGCTGCAGTATGTGTATGATTGTTTTACTGAAAATAATAAACCATGAAATGAACAAATGAAAACAGTATTGAGATGAAGTTCTTTGGTGAATTTGATAGTGCATGAAGAACCTTGTGCACTTGCTTGTTCCTGGGCAGTCAGGAGATTTTATTTGAATTTGCACAGAAGCAGCCACATCTGATCCTACATGTGGTTTTGCTTTTGTTCTTCAGACTCATATACGATAGCTCTGATTGTTAGAAAGTGCATAATTTAAGGTCAGCGATGAGACTACAGTCCGACCTCTCTTATCTGGACACGTTGGCACCAGTACCAATCCGGATAAGGGATTTTTCCGGATCGAGATACCCAATATTGAATACACGCAGCTGCCTCCCCAATGGTAGAGAGCTCTACATGTAATATATTCTAGTGGGCGTACACGGGGTGACACGACATTTGTTCCGGCGACAGTTGCTCCGGGCTTTATTTTGTCTAGGATGTAGGGTTAGGGTTGCAATAGGGTTTTGTGTTTAATATGTTTACTGTTAAGGTTTAAAATAAAGTATAGTTTTAAATGCAGGGTTGAAATTGGTCATTCCATTAAATGTGTGGAATTTGCAGCAGAGCAAATGTCATGGAACCGTACACAGACAGTATTTCACTGCAGTCAGTGCAAATTATAGGCATTTTTTTTTACTGAAATGAAATCGATTGGTTGCCAAAACTCTTGGATAATTTACCTGCTGAAATGATTGAGGAATACATCAAGCATACCTCGAAAAAAAAGAGAATGACTTGCTGAAACTAAGTTTGATAATTGGATAATCGCAGCTTCGCAAAGTCAGCCATTGTTATACTGACTGTAGGCTCAAACATGATAGATGGCGCTGTATGGGCAAGTCTATTCTCAGCGATGTGACCTACAGGTGAGAGGAGCGTGTCATGCACAATAGATCTGTGAATGGTTGCGCTGTGCCATGATTTACTGAAAATTATCCTGTCTAAGTTCTTTCGGTGATTTGGGCAAGATATTTTCATAAAAAAATCATGTGGTTGAAGGTTGACTACATGTATATTGGAAAATGTATATAATCAAAGTGAGATTGCATAGGAATTTTTATTTTAGATTGAAATCTCATTTCCCCCAAATACTAGATTGAAAAATATATTGCTTTACACATGCGTGACCAAAAAACTTGTTTAAAGGGGTGTTTTTTCAGTTTTGGATTCGGGCCATGCATGCACTCGTTAAGGGTATCAAAAACACTGATTTCCCCCAAAAAGGGTGGTTTTGAAAAACTGATCAATGGTCAATCATGGGGTCAAATGTATTTAGGTCATTTTTTTCCCCAAAGCTTTTTTTTTAAAGACTAGATAATGTGTTTAGGGTATGTTTGTTCCCCAAGCTTTTTCCGCGGGGTATTCTGGCGACAACTTATTTAGGGGCCAAAATGTGTAAATAAAGCCCATTAAAAACTTGTTTAGGGGGTTATTTTGCACACACAGAGAGAGAGAAAAAAAAAAGGTGTTTGGAAATAATTTGGTCACGCATGTGTATAGCAATACATTTGATTGCCCCCCCCCCCCCCCCGGGACATGTACATGCACAGCTAGAAATCAAAGCAGATGTGATGTTATAGGGTTAGGAGTGTGAATATTAGAAAATAATATGATTCATTGATTGAAGAACAGTGTTTCTTATTATATTATAAACTCAGACACTTGATACAGGCACATATAGTTCTGGGAGTAGCCTGTGTAGTTGCCAAAGCTGTAATCTTTGTTGTGAACTTTTTATACTGGTCACCTTTGCCCAGGCATGGTGTTATATACATATACGCAGAACGTACATGCTAACAATGAATCATTACATAATACACAGGTCTGCATAAGATAGGCTAACAGAAGGCCTATACGGTTTGGAATTCTCCTAACAATACCAACAATTAATGTTGAATATGATCAGCAGCAGTTCAGGATTAGTGAAAATAGGAATCAGAATTGATTTCAACACTTCTGTATCTTCTTCTCTCCTTATAAAGAGCATATTTCAAGTTTAAAAAATTGTAGATTCTGAAATATACCAGTCTCACATTTTTTAAATACTTCTCTCTTCTAATAATTTATCCAGAATCAGTGTATTTGATATTTTCTCACTCTGTCTTCCTTCATTTTTCCTTGTCCGATGGAGCAAGATTATTAGGCCTTCTTCAAGTTGCATGAACTATGACTTTTGAATTCATTTGCCTTATCAACAGACCACATCCTCTTCTTTCACTCTTGGGCTTTTCTTAGAACTTCCTCACCGTTACAATTGTCAGTCCAAGAGATCTAAATTCTTTATTTTACTTTCTACAGGAAACGTTTTCTAATTTCAGAGGCCGAAGTCCATATTTCACTATCATACATTACATACATTACAACATGTACACCATGTTAGAATCTTGAGAAAATAATTTAAAAGATTTTACTACCAAAGCTGTACATGGCAATAACCTAAGGTAGATATGGAAGTAATATTTGAGCAATTGAAAAATGTATGAGCCTCTGATGAGCCTGAGATAATGTTCCAACCCATCTGTACATCCTTAAATAACCCTAATGTTTGGAGTTCATGATGATGATCATGTACCCCCTGACAACAGTACTTATGATCACCCCTTCTTTGCAAAAAACTGAAAAATTCATGTACAAGTTTATACCTCATGAACGAATATTTATGATACATCTGAATATGAGATTCTTTATGGTGTGTCTGCCTTCTTTTTTCTTTTATTTGTTTAATGGTTTGTTTTACATTTGTACAGTATACACATACAGCCTGCACTGCACATACGTGTATTAAGTCCGGGCAGTATTAACCATGTTTTTTTTGTTTTGTTTTTCAAATCATTTCAGAGGAGTACAGAAGCAAGAGGATGCATGCGAACAGTATCAGAGGGCCGCTAACATGTTCAAGATGGCAAAGAAATGGCAAGGTGAGTTCTTATATACATGTACATGTAGTTCTCATGGAGATATTTTTTTCATGAATGCATAATACTATGTAAACTAATGATTGATGATGATGGAGGGTGTTGCTGCTTATGGTTATCATGTGAATTAAAGTACAATTAACCATATGAAGACTAAAATTAGTTGTTGTTTTTTTAAAGGCAAATTGTCAATTAGTCTTTTTCAATCGTAAACAACTTGAAATTACTTTATTTTAATCAGTAAAAGTATAATGAAATATGTACTTAGGAATTTGGGTTAGGAACAGAATTTGCATACCGGTAATCACGTTTTTGAGCAATTTTGGGTCTGTCATACATCATGCTACGTTATTTTGTGATTGCATACCCAGGCATTGCAAATTTGATTTCAAAAGTTGTGTGAGACTTGAAAGAACATGCGAGCCCCCCCCCCCTCTTTTTAAGGGTTTAAGGCAATTTAGCCTTGAAAATTAAACATATAAAAAAATCAGATTCTTCCCAGTTGCGCTGTAAATATCATTTTCATATTACCACGTGTGTATGTCTTCCCATTCAAAATGATGTTTTTCATTGTTTTTATTCCAGAGGCTGGCAATGCATTCTGTCGAGCAGCTTCCATCTCTATGACGCTGGACAGTAAACATGAAGCAGCCACAAACTATGTCGATGCAGGCAACTGCTACAAGAAAGTGGATCATGAAAGTAAGGAATACATGTGATAATGATCATCATATTGATAGAATATGACTACAGTACAATACCAATGATGATGGTCTTGATCAGGGTATTACACAATGATATAGGGCTAGTACTGATAATGAGAGGAAGTGGACGAAGGAGGGGGAGGAGGAGGAGGGAAAGAAAAGAAGATGAAGTAGAAGTAGAAATGAAGGAAAAGGAGACAGAACAGAAGAAGAGGAAGAAGGCGGGAGAGGAGAAAAAGAAGAACGATATTGGTATATTTTTATTTCATTTAGGAAAAAAAAATGATTGAAGGTCTTTCATGATTCTTTATTTCTTGTTCTATGTCTTGGTTCCCAGAGGCCATATCTTGTCTGCAACAGGCAATAGAAATTTACACCGATAAAGGCAAGTTTACAATGGCTGCCAAGCATTATATCAGCATAGCAGAGATCTACGAGAATGAACTGATTGAACTGGATAAAGCTATAGAGAACTATGAGAAAGCTGCTGACTTGTACAGAGGCGAAGACTCCACCAGGTTAGAAAAATCACCAATCAAATTGACAAGTTAGATTTCTTTTTGGTTTTAGTGAATGTTTTTTTTTTCTCGTCATGTTGTATCTGCATTTTGCTATCATTCAGGATTAAATGACTTTTAAAGGAGTAAAAAAACAAGAAAATTACATCACTTTCGGATTAAGCCTTAACAAACGAATTTCACACCAATTTTATTTTTGTAATTTTTAATGTCGCTGTTCTGCAGATCTTCTTTCTTGCTCCTGCTAGATATTTTTAGTATCTAATTTATCAGTATCTGAAGTTCTAACAAAGAGTCTTTTTTTATTTTCACCCTTTTTGTTTTAAAAGCTCTGCAAATAAATGTCTGTTGAAGGTAGCCATGTATTCAGCACAGCAAATGAATTATGCAAAGGCATGCCAGATATACGAGGACGTAGCCTCATCAGCAGTGGAGAACTCCCTTCTCAAATACAGTGCAAAAGACCATTACTTTAAGGTAAGTTCTTAAAGTCATTTGTCCACTTATACATATCTCCTACTTACGCCTTCTTGAGAGAAGAACTTTGAAGGAAAGCAGTAATTTAGCTCTCATAGCTATTTTCATGTCTCCACCTCCTACATGTATGCGTTGTTGCTGGAGGCAATATGATTTGGGGTTTTCGTGATGACTAAAGAACCATTTGACGGATCAACTTTGAACTTGGTTCAAGTATCCATAGGAGTTATGATGATATTTGGGTATCAATGTAAAAGATCACAGATTTCATTATATACTGTATATTGAAATATCTTGTACTTGTAACTGAATAATGGTTATTAGCAGATTTTTGCTTTAAATAGACGTGCATTAGGGAGCTTTAGATTTTCTGCCATGATGCAGATTTCTTTTAATTTTGGGAAATCAGCCTTACTGCACATGAATAAAGAGAGACAGCATTGAGAAAAGAAGATTCTGCATCATTGGTTAAGTTGTATTTGTGAAATCTAAAGGTCTCTATTGTCTTCTAGAAGAGATGAAGTTGAAGAGAATTTTGACCAAGAGTAGAAAAGTTCTACCACTGATTCACACCAACTCATGATTATTTCGATACTCGGTGTAATATCACATTCATTATTTTTTCTGTTCCATTTCAGGCCGCACTATGTCACCTGTGCATAGATCTTCAGAATGCACAGATTGCATTACAGAAGTATCCAGAAACCTTCTCTGCATTTGCAGATAGCAGGGAATATAAACTTTTACAGGTTAGTTTCATTAATTTTTCAGACATGTACTTTTGTGTTCTTGCCTACTGTCAATGTTGCAGGAATAAAACTCTATTTTGAATGCAAGAATATCTACTTGCATATTATATATTTTTTTTAATTTGTAGTTTTTTTTTTACCGTTCTGCTTATTTTAAGTTTACACTGATAATTCAAAGCAATTTTTGTCTCGCCCTTCATAGCATAGCAAGACTATAGGTGCCACTTTTCTGAATCAGCCCCCTCCCCCAGTTTTATTATGGTTATTATGCTGAAGACTGAAATTATTACTATAACATAATTGAATAAACAAACAAATTAAAGTTTAATGAACTCACAATGGAAGTATGATTTTTTGTTTTCAGAGACAGTAGTAGAATGCTTCACTAAATAATCAAATTCTTTATCTTTCTTTCAATCGTAAATTGATATACTGCATCTCTATGTAAATGGGACTACGGAAGATTAATTGATGAATAGGTGGATAATGATCACACATTCTTTCCTGCATAAATCAAGCATTTACATTTGATACACAAGTGTTGGATTGGTGGGTTTGACAAACTTTTAGTATAGAACATTTTCTGATAATTAGGAACTCCATCTAACCATACAGAGATTGCATATATGAATGAACTGGCTTATTGGAGTAACTGAAAATTGTTTTGGAAGTATCATTTTTAAGTTAATATGTTTGGATTGTTAAAACAAATTTGAATACATGTATAATGATATGGTGATTTTGCACTACATTTTTTACCTTTGTCATTCCATAGAAATTAGTTGCTGCTATAGAAGACCAGAATGAAGATGCATATACTGAAGCCGTGAGTAGTCACTTAATCTTTTCTTCTTTTTTCCCTTTTCTATTTCAAGAGTTTAATAGATTAATATATTCAAAAATACTTTGATAAATTAGTGTAAATTTAAAAATATATAAGTTTTCATTACTTGAAAGAACAATAGATACATGCCTTCTTTCACATTTATGATATGCCTGTTTTACCAATTCAAGACTGATTGTGAGGTCGGGTCTTACCTTTAAAGTGGAAATAAGATTTGCTAATATTTCAAATTATAAGTTTCATCATCTTTAATCAATTAAGTATGGATTTACTCAACTGGATTGTTTTGTATTGGTTTTTCCCAATAAATCTGAATTAATTCATAATTACAAAAACAATAGTTTGGCAACTATTGTAAATCATTAAATCCTTGTACCGGGCTTGTACAATGTAAGAGGATCTGTTCACGATTCGTCTAAAATATTTATATGATTTAAAACAAGAAAAATTCAATATAATATAGTATTGTGTTTGTAGCATTCTAGATGACATTTCAATTACCCAACAATGGCCCATGTCTGTACATTTCTTATTTTCACAATTGACCTGACAGGTTAAGGAGTTTGATTCAATCACTCGCTTGGATCAGTGGTTGACTACCATTTTATTGAGAATTAAGAAGAGCATCAGCAGTGATCCAGATCTTCGGTGAGCTCACCTCACAAATCCATCATCATCTGAGGCAAATAACACTTCATATATCCTTGCATGTACAATTGAGTTTGTTTGCTGCAGTCAGTCTCATTCTGTTTTCTTTTATGTGTATGTATGTGCATATTAAATATCTATATATATATATATCAATGAAAAATTATGCCAGGGGGAGGGGTGTTAACAAAGAATGATGTGTGTCTTTAAATTTCACTTCATTTCTCAGTTGCTTGTGATATATAATACATTACTGCGTTGGTTTCATCATGCTCACGGAACGCATGCTACTGAGTATTCATCAATGAAATGTGCATGATTGGCATTAAACATCACTTTAAAGTCACACTCTCCTCTTTGGGAAACGACCCCGATGTTTATGGACATAATCAGTCAGTAGCTTAATTTCCTTTACTGGTAGGTTTAAAGGGGAATGAAACCTTTATAACAAGTAGGCTTGTGTCTAAACAGAAAAATCAAAGAATAAGAATAAAGAAAGTTTGAGAAAAATCAGACAAATAATGAGAACGTTATGAGCTATTGCAATCACTAATGCTATGGAGATCCTCCCATTGGCAATGCGACAAGGATGTGTGATGTCACATGTGAACAACTTTCCCTTTGATGGACTATAAAATACCCTCAAAACGTTTCTTTTTGCTTTTCTTATGGTGATGCAAACTCTTTATCAATGATGTATACTTTAAAAATCTGTATTAAATGCCCTCCTATAGAAAAAAAAACATGATCTACTGATAGATGTGATAAAAGAGGCAATTTAAATAAAATATATACTAAAGTAATGGGGAGAGTTGTTCACAAGTGACATCACACATCTTTGTCGCATTGCCAATTTGAGGATCTCCATAGCATTAGTGATCGCAATATTCAAATGCTCATAACTTTCTCATTATTTGTCAGATTTTTCTCAAACTTTCGTTGATCTGTTTCTTTGACTTTTCTCTTTTCAAAACAAGCTATTTGTTTTAAAGGTTTCATTCTCCTTTAAGGATTTATAAGGGGGGGGGGCTTCAGTTTATTTTGTTTCTTTCAGTCTTTTGACCCCACCCCCCCCCCTATATTCCTGAGCTATCCCCTTTGATTTTTATCTCAGCTGAAAAGATATTATCCACTGGCAAAATAGTAATAAGATTAATGCAATGGATACAAAGGAAAAAAAATAACACTTTCAATAATGCAGTGACTTGTGAGGTCCTTTGAAATAGGTTGTGCGAGTGGTGTTTATGATTACTTTACCAAAAACTTGTGCTTTAGATGTATAGTTTGAGTTTGGCCATTGAGGAAATTATGTAGACCTTGATGAGAAGCAAAAATTAATGAGGGTGTATTAATGAATTCTTCATTATAGCGATTGTGATCAACTTCAACACATTATTTTTAATTTGTGTATTAAGGAAGTGTGTAACAGGCAGTGAGACATGACTTTGAGTGTTGCTGATATCACTGTTGTGATCAAACAATTTTGGTTACTTTGTGAATTGGGTAAACACATATTTTATATATATACTATTGTCATTGCCAATCATGATAATATGATGAATTCCATAAGTGCTACCAGGTTTTAAAGAATGATTATCATGGGCCTAACCCTTCCCTTTTACCTGTAGTAATTAGTATAGATATAACAGTATTTGTTCATCTCCATTAGATGCTACTTATCTAATTTTGTTAATGATTTATGTTGGCCAAAAATGTTCTGCCATATTTACATGTATTCTTTGAAGAAGCTTTGTGATAAAGACATTTTCACTTTATCTCATCACGGTTGTTGGATACTGTTGGACTACTGCATTTCAGTAAATCCAGTGATTTATTTTAATAGGGTAAGATAAGTATTAAGTTTTTAATGTCTTGCCAATCCCTTCTTTTTCTAGTTACACGGTTGATAACATGAATTCTTGTAATGACTTTAATATGGTTTCTTAAAAATAGATTAGTGAAATATAAATTTATGCATATTGATGTTGTATGTGTTATGATGTCCCATCTTATGAAAGGACAGAGTTTATAATCGTGGTATTTTATATTACATGTAAATGTACATTGACGTCGTCATTTATAATCAATTCTATAACAAGAGCTTAGCATGTAATGAAACATAGGCTTCATTCTTGTTGATGAACCCCTTGTAATGAAATTTCAATTTTGACTTGCTTACTTCTCTCTGGTTCATGTTGCTTATTATTCCAGTATTATCAACCTAGTTTGGGGTTCTTTTTTTATGTTGCATTCTGAAAAAGAAATTTGTAATAGATATTATAGATAACTGGTATTTTTCAATACAATTAATATATTATTGCTAAAAGTTCGAATGTAGTTGTTCTAGCAGCTACAAATGAAAGTATGGCAAATTGGAAACAGTTACATGCTGTGTTTCCTTGCTATCAGTAGTATGGTCATGCAGAAGAACCCATCTAAAAGGGCCATGCAGCATGTTCATTTCTCAATGCCGCTCTCCCCCCCCCCCCTCCTACTTAACAACTGGTGCCAATTCGGTTATTCTAGTTCTTATTGTCTTGCTTCAATCAAAAAGCTGACTGGACATTTTTTTTCCCTTACTTTTACTATATCTCATATACAAAATTAGCGTTAAATATCATATAGAGTGACAAAATATAAATTGTATTCATTAAGTTGACTGATTAATGCTTTTCAGGGTTATTTCTTGTAAACGTTGCCTCTGTCATAATATGAATTAATCTACATGTATCGATTTACTTTGGATGTAGATGTAATATGTGCTTTGGTATTTATTTTTTTCCTAATTGTAGTGATCGCCAAACTGTTTATGAATAGTAATTTGAGTATTTCATATTTTGTACAGCTCTGTATATATGTGGGAGATTACTTAAGATTCCCAATCAATAGATTTTGCAATTGTATATCCAGTATATTCTTATGAATAGTGAAACTTAAATAGGGAATTCTGTGACCACACAAAGAGCATTTCTTTGTCATTTATAAACTCTTTAAGTGTGAAAAGGTTGAAGTGCATGATTCTGATTTCAAGAGTATAATAATTTTGTGAGTCAAATGAATCAAACTTTCATACTTTGAATTCCTTTAGTAAACACAAGTCTCCTTATCGTTACGTCTCTCATCATAAATATCATTGAATATCTACCATTGTATGACATAATATAGCAGCAACAAAAAATAGTAATCATTTTTACTGTAAAAATAAGGTAAATCCCAAGGGTTTACCAAATTTCAAAAGGATTTTTCTTGTACAAGTTAGTTTGTCACTGGTACATCATGGGTCTGTGGCATAAAAGAAACCTAGCAAATATTTTTTGCCAGAGTTTTTCAATATGTTAATTGACAATGGCATAATTTTGTTTGCCATGAGTTTTTATTTATTTGCCAGAGTTTTTTCTGGCAAAAGGTTTATGCAACAGGCCTCATGAGGATCTTTATTGCAAATTTGATTTGCATTGTGGGAGGGTATTACGATCGTAAAAGGCTCATTCAGAGATGGTGCCACAAAGCTCAAAACTAGTTTTGTGTACAAAGCCAATGGGATATGAGGCATCAGTGGACCAATTACATTCTTTTGGATTAGCTGAGAGTTAAAAAGCGTAATTATTTGTTCATAGTCAGACTTGCACAGTAAAATCCATGATAATGAAATCATTTTCATTTTCTTTTATTGGATGAATCTTAACATAATGAAATCATTGTGGTGTCATTAGTTTGCCTGTGCATTTTTTGAGACCTGAAGCATACTGTATGGCACATTTATTAGCATAAGATGTTTCTGAGCCTTGTCACAACATAATAAATCTTTACAAACCTTAGCCTCAGAAAATAATCGGGTAGACTACAAAAAGATGGGTGTATACACTTAGTGCTCTGTCAGTCCATTTTATTCTGATGTGTTTTTTTAATGATCTTTGCTGATGTGGATCTGTTATAATACCCACTTTAACCTCAGACATTGGGCAACAAGAAAGTCAAGTATGAAGTATACACAAATGCAATTCTCCTTTGTGTCAAATTGTGTGCCCTATATAAAATCTTAGCATTTTTTATATTTAATGGACATTTATAACATGCAAATATCTCCCTGAGTAAGAACATTATGTATAAGGACATAGTTATCCATTCATTCCAGGTGTTATTTAGGTACTTTATTGTGCAAGTATTGAGCATGTATCATGGTATATCATTATGTTGCCTGTTGATTTTATAAGAACATGTACAATTATAACTGTATATACGAACTAAGAGAAGACATGAATGTGGACCTCTCGTGCTGGATCAAACCAGTCAATGTCATTTGCAGTGATTGTCATTGTCAATCATATGGCTTGATCTCAGTAGCTTATAACACAAACTTGTAAGGCAACTTGTCAAAAGTTTATGTCTCGTCTTTAAGCAGGAGTACTGCTATAAGGTTCTTATGGGTCTTTTCATTGCAGCTTTCCTACAGTCTGTGATTGATCAATTAAAAAGCTGCTTGATTCCTGCGGGAAAGATAGACTCTGACTTTTGACAAAGTGCCTAAGGGCCGCACTATTAGATATCCAGGGGGGCTGAAAGTTTTTCAAAAAATAAAAACTTGACTTGCTATATGAGCAACAACAAAAAATTGACTCACCATCAGGTCCATTGACAAATCATCTGAAAGGGGCAAAAAAAATTGTTTCAATGGACTAAGGAAAAAAAACTTTACTCAAAGAAAATATTTTTTTTTGCATCAACCCAAACTTCCAGCCCCCCTTCCCCCTGGTGCGTCCCTAAATTGAAATTGGTAAGTTTAGTGAGACAGGTCCCTGATATATGAGAAACTGCAGAATTTGATTAATTTTTTTTAAATTTTTTTTCATTCATTCATATAAAGATGTCTTCTATGAATCTGTGTATGGGTAAAACTGTGCAATTGGAAGAAAACATCAGTGTACATTAATCTCTCATCACTGTGCTACTTAGGCATTTATCAATAAAGACAATTAAAATGAAGCTTGGGAATGAAACCTATGTTATGATTTACATATTGTAATCACATCAATAAATTCATGAACGAATGCAGTCAGTTCAGTTGCTTTCTTAATCTGTTTATTTATTCATATATGATACAATACTCTGTAATCTATATAAAGAAGCAGATGTAAATAATCTTAAAAATACATAATTTCAGCTTTAATAATGATACAGTACCAGACACAAACCTTATCTGACATTTGCACATAAGTAGCACCAAATTCTTGGTGCTACTGCTTCGCCATGCTTTTGTTTTCACTACAATAATATTTTTATGATCAAATTTAATATATAATAAGACAAGGTGGTTTACGAACCACAAGTCTCGCCTGATTTCGTGATCAACAACATATGCAATATGATCTTTCGAGTCCAAGATGACCTATGACCTCATCCTCGAGAACACACGTGTGGTATTACCCAATGATTATTTGTACCAAGTACACGCAACTGATGCAGATATAAAGAAATGAGGGCAAGTTGAACAAAAACTTGGAAAAGGATGAACATGACCTCATATTATTTGACCTTTTGACCCCTAGATGATCTTGACCCCATCATTCTCATGGGCTCACATGTGGTATTACTCAAGGATCGCCCTATGTAATAATAATAATAACGCAGTTCTTGTATAGCGCATATCACATTATGTCATAACATCCCTATGCGCTTCCAAAGGACTTGGATATTATTACCCTGGCTTTAGCCCCGCAGCCTTTTACAGCGCGGTGACATTTCAAGGAATAAATTCCTGCCAGGTACCCATTCACCTCACCAGGGTTGAGTGCAGCACAATGTGGATCAATTTCTTGCTGAAGGAAATTACGCCATGGCTGGGATTCGAACCCATGACCCTCTGTTTCAATGTCAGAAGACTAATCTACTGGGCCACAACGCTCCAATGTACCAAGTATGAACATAATTGATGCACAAATAAAGAAATGAAAGCAAGTTGAACTTTGAACTAAAACTTTTTGGAACAGACTAACATGAAAAGTGATTATTAGGTCTCTTCTGAACTTAATTCAGGCGAGAAAAAAAGATAACGTGACTGTATTTTCATCTATTTCAACAAAATATCATTGGTCATTATTTTCACCTGAAAAGAATGTGCTTGAAAGTGAATTGACCTTCAGAAGCCTGGAAAAAATGTGTCTTCTACACGTGTCAAAATTACATCGTAAATTGTATATTTTAACCAGCTATTCAGCAGAATGGCACACAATACTGGTAAAGAGAAGCACAATGCACACAAATCCTCTTCTTAATTCTCTTGTGAGGTTATTCATTCTTGAAAAAAAATCAAAATCCGTTTGAGAACGGAGGATGACGGTTTAAAATATGAACTGGTACAATGTATGTGCTTTGATGATGGTAACACAAAAGTTCATACAACCAACTCTATATCTTCATATAC
The DNA here is from genome assembly GCF_037042905.1 of Lytechinus pictus. Taxonomy (NCBI): domain Eukaryota; kingdom Metazoa; phylum Echinodermata; class Echinoidea; order Temnopleuroida; family Toxopneustidae; genus Lytechinus; species Lytechinus pictus. The sequence continues at coordinate 20,767,169 of NC_087251.1, forward strand.
AAGACAAGGAGCCCAATTTCATCCAAATATACAAGATTTAAAGAGGACTACATCAAATGGACCAAACAGCTTGTTTGAGATTGGTGTTCATCGTAGAACCAGAGGTCATAGCATGAAATTTAAGAAAAACAGTGGTGCGAATTGCAGATTGAAAAATGCCTTTTCAATCATATATAAAATGGAATGCTTTACCAGAGGTAATTTCTCCACCTAGTGTGAATATGTTCAAATCAGCTATTGAGAGGTACTGGAAAAACCAGAGACTATCCAACGTGACAAGGGGCAAATAAGCTACAAGCTTTACATCTCTACAACCGAGTAAATTCACAAATTAATCAATGGACTGTCAACATATGATTGAGAACTGGGAGTAATTGACAGGTCATTGTTGCCTACTTGTATGCAAGGCGGGTGAAAACACTGCACTTTTGCACATCCTAACAACCAAAGGTGTTCAACACAACTTGTAAATAACGAGCTTTGTGATGTAGTAATCTTAATCCAGGCACTCTGTGTCTTGCATGTAAAAGCGTTAGTTTACAGCTAATCACACCAATATGAGATGTTCAGTGATTGAGCCATTGTATTTCCCACACACATATGGGGCACACACGATTATGAAAAAAAAATCAATGTTTGTTTGCCATAACCCGACTGACTCTTGTCAAACTTTCTGAAATTGGTTCTTTTTGTTTTCAAATTTGACCCCCAAATAATATGCTGACCAACCCTTATTTTCATTGTTATACCTAATTTACCCCCAAAATACTGAAAATGTCATCAAAATGAGTAATCAAATTCTGCCAGCAGCACATTCATCTTTACTTAATACTAGTGATCATTGAAAGTCTTATAATTTTTCTTCTACATCATTTTGGTGAGCAATAAGCTTTATCAGGACATACCTGATAATTAAATTGTTGACAATAAAGAAAACATAAATGTGAAGCTGGAGTAGCATTTTAAAGTACTACAAACACATTGGAACATAAGAAATAAATATATCACTTCGCATGTACAAAGCATATGAGGCCACATAAAGAAGCAAAATAAATCCACTGGAAATTTATACAATCTATATTTAGGCCATGAGTTACACCTTTGTTTATGATGGTTTACACTTCTTGTAAACATGTACAGGTACATCCATACAACAGAAGAGACCTAGTAGCTCATTCTAGTTGAATTTTTGTCCAATCATTTCTATTGTTGTTTTCCCTACATATACTGTATAGAACTCTTAAAATTCCATCATGCCCCAAGCTGCATTACATTGCATGCAACTACCTTGTACATACTCAAATTAAATAACATTACTCTAAAGAAACAGTTACTGATAATGGCAAGAATAAAAATCAATGTCAAATAGGAATTTGTAGCCATTGTACTTTCAAAATCAAAGTGTTCTCAATAATGAGAACAATAACAAACTGATGCACAAACATGAACATCTCTAATAAAACATACAACATGCAATTCAAAGTATATAAGACACTTTCTGCATTTGATCATGAATACATATAGCATTATTTTGCCATCTAAAAACAAGACATTTATTCTTCAATTTTATTTTTAAAAATACATATATATATACCTACAGAAACTGATACAATACCAACCTATGTATCCCGGCATATAGTTTCTCAGGTTCTAAAAGTTTATATGTCCATAAAGAGAAATTCATGAATATTTGACAATCAATTTAAGGAAGCTGAAATAGTTAGAAAACTTCAATCAAAATATGCAAAACTGAGAAATGCCATAAAAACTTGGGTCAGGTTGCTGAAATTTGAGTATGCTGATTAGTGGGAATGAGTGATCTCATGAATATTCTTATGTGCTGTGACAAAATTGATCCCAATCTAAAGCAGTTTGGTCACTCAGGAAGTTGATATTGAAATAAGGCTGGGACAAAAATTAATCTTTGGAAGGACATGGCTTCAGTTAGTTAATCCCCCCCCCCCCGGAGTTCTATTTCTTACCATCCTTATATCTACTGTACTAATTTTTATGCTGAAATTCTCTGACTGGTGCAGAGTCCATACAAACAACTCGATATTCCAAACATATTCCAGAATTCTCGTTCTTCCCAAGTCAGCTGACGCAGCAGATATCTCTTACACCATCATAGAACTATCATTCTCCTCTTTTTCTTATTTATAAATAAATAACTGTACAATGTGCTACATGGATAAAGGTAGAAGAGAATAAAGATTATTTGATAGAAAACTGCTCTTAAGAAACCTGTCCAGAGAACATTCCAATATTACGTAAAGGTCATTGATAAACTGTCCTTCTAAAAAATAAAAAACAATGTTGGAAAATTTTCAAACTGAATTTTAACATAGTGTGTCAGACCTTCACGTTTATAATTTCGTGGAGCTCAATAAATCGCTCTCCTTATTTTTTTGAGGAGCTCAATTGAGCTTCTCAGAATCGCTCTCCGTGAGGAGCTCAAATCAATTCATTACAATACATGTATGATAAATTGTAGATTTTTCTTAACATTGTATATATATGCAATAGCTGTGTTAGCTATTAATTAATCTGTGGTGAAACTAGGCCTGGGTCACGTCAATACGTTTACAAGATGTCGTATGCACTACTGCTAAAAAAAAAAAAAAAAAAAAAAAATTGAAAAAAAAAGAAATTGAAAAAAATTTACATTTTACATCTTTAAATCCATGAAATGGTCTTCTTTTTTCCATAATACCTTGAAACTACTTTGATTTAGTTGAAAACTATCAGAAAAATGAAGAATATTCACCTCTTTCCCGACTCTGATTTGAACTTACCTCGGTAAATATTGTAGTCCCACATGTAGACTTCCATGGTGCTGCCATGAAAATCTACATATGGGACTACATGGGACTGCAAATATTTACCGAGTTTAAATTAAAATCAGAGTCGGGAAAGAGATGAATATTCTTCATTTTTCTGATAGTTTTCAACTAAATCAAAGTAATTTCAAGGAATCATGGAAAAAAGAAGACCATACATTTCAAGGATTTAAAGATGTGAAATGTGAATTTTTAACAATTTTTTTTTTCATTTTTTTTTTTTTTTTAGGAGCGCGATTTTTTGCTCTCCTTATTTTTTTTAAGGAGCGCGGTAGGAGCGCCGGCGCGATCGCGCTCCTCAAAAATGAAGGTCTGGTGTGTGTGTGTTTGTTAGTGTGTTTACAGATGGGTATCAATCAGTTAATAGTTTGTATTGAGGACAATTAACTTCAACAAATACATGACTACCACTCAAACCATGGCCCTCTATAAGCTTGTAACTCCCACATGCAGCCATTGCTTTACATGCATATGCCACAAGTTTAATGTTCATTGACATAAGATCACTGGATGGAAGTGAAATTTCAATAGGGCTTTCCCTTGATGTGATGCTAGAGTATTCCACCATGACATCTCTCTTATAATTTCTAAACGGAACATCGCATCAAATCTAACTCTTCATAATTCTTGAGATTTTTTACCCTCTTGGTAGCAACTGAAACTAGATAGAGTTCTTCACTAAAGATCAACCTTGGAGAGTAGATGATCAAAGTTTATAGCAGCTGGGTCAGGTTCTTGGATTGTCCCATAAACAATGGCTTACTTAATCCATGTCGCATATAATCATGTGATCAAACTGCCACTTGGTACAACCACCACTTGATCTGCAATCCATTTGGGCTAATGGTCATGTTTTGTAGTAATCAAATAATATAATTGGCACTACCTCTACCTCAATTTCTCAAGCATCAAAGATTTCATAGTCCATTACTAGAACATCTCATCAATTGGTGTTAGATCAATATGACCATAGCATAACTTGCACTATAAACAAAGTGCTACGAGGAAGTACGAACTAGATAAAATGGTTCTTGTACAACCTAACTGCAAGCAAAGATAGGACTGGACAGAGTGAGATGAGACTAAATAGCCACCAGACAATGTGGGATAAGACCAAGTGGTAATTGACCATTTGAAGTAGTCAAGAGCATTAGCCTGGTCAAGGAGCTTTAGGATGAACATCATGGTAGTCCTTCCCGTGAATCTCTGGTGAGTATGTCAACAGAACGATCATCACCCACAGATGAAGCAGAAACTGGTTAAGTAAAAGATAAAGAAAACATTTTCAAACAAATGTTAGCATACCGTTTTCATATCTATTTCTCATTTCATATTTGTCATCCTATAAAATTGCCGATCAAAATCAGAGTGAATGGAAACTCGGAAGATGCATTAGCTTCACTGGCACAGCAGTGGTCTAGCAATAGGCAGCTTATGTTCAAAGTAAAGTTGATGAAGTTTACTTTTAATTTGGCATTAATCTTCATTACCAAGGGTCCATTGCATTAAGAAATGGAATCAAAAACCAATTAAAAAAATAAGATGCAACTTGATTTTAAACTTATTTCATGTTTCAGACTTGAGTTTGATTTTGTTACATATAACAAGTATTCTTTGCAGTCAGGTGAGATAATTATTGCATGTACAAAATTACAAAGAGACTTGCCAGTGTGGCAAAAGGTTATGGCAATGGAATATAACTCCCACGTATTAAAAAAAAAATTGCAAAAAGCATCAAAATGGAATATATCTTCCACATAACATATGACAAATCTTCTATTCATTGGGTAAAACTCACCATATAACATATGACAAAAAGTCTTGCAATGGGATATCTTCTGAGGAAGACACCTAGTCTGATGCTGAATTTATCAATAGTGCTAGCTGCTCGCTTCACTTTCCTCGTCATACCACCATCATCAGGGGTCTCCTGCATGAAGAGCGGTAACCTCTGTCTGGTGCCTGCAGTTATTTGAAAAACAAAAACAAAGATGAGTATAGGTGTCCTTCATTGGACATCCAAGATTTAACCCATGAGGACTCTAAATGAAAATATGATAGATTTCATAATATTTGAAATAGAAAACCAAAGAAATGGGTATATCAATAGTATTGATATACAGTGAAATGAAATAAATATGTCCATGTCAAAACACATTAAAATATAATGAAATGATGAAATTTCATTTTCAATTTTTTATTTGCTCATAAAAATCCATACAAAAACACTACATATACAAAGTATCGTATTAACAAAATAGAAAAACAACAACAAATAGAAATAAACATTGGATTGAATATGAGAGGGACAGCAAGAAAGGAACAAATTTATAATTAAAAAAAAATCTACTTTGAAGCCTAAACCCCTACCACATACCTAACCCTAAACTTATACTTTCAGAGAAATTAAGACCAGAGCAATTGTAGTAGGAGTACATGTGGGGGGTCATTTAAAGTTTATCACATTACACGTGGCTTTGCACAGGACTGGGGATCTGTTCTTGTGCCAAATTATATTGCCCTTTGAAGCTGATTCAGCACTTACAAACATGTTCAAATAAAATATATATATATTTGAAATAGAAAGACAACAATGATATTAGTATAGTGTCCCTATTTCTGCACAATGGTTCCATAAATACGCCTAAATGAAGTATCATGACATTGATGGCTTTTATAGTTGTGTTCGATTTGACCAATCGCAGCTCTCAACCAATTCTACATACCTTCTTCATCCTCATATGATCCTATGTTGACGGTGTGTGTTGGTGTTACTCGGGCTGTGGCTTGAACCTCCTTATACTGTCTCTGAATAGAGAAGCAAATAAAAATATAGACATAATAATAAGTTTTAATTCTGATAGTGATATGGAGTTGCGAAAGAAACTGTCTCAAAGTAATTGGGAAAGATGTCTATCATACAACTGAGAACGGTTGTTTACTCTACGATATTACAATTGTCAAAATATCAGTTTAATAAAACTCAGCCTGAGATCACATGCACTGCACACAGGAAGGATTGAATAGAAAAGCAAACAAATAGTCATCCTGACAATTTCAAGTTTTTTCATGAATGTGACGGCATTTAAAGTGCATTCCTTTGCGGTACAAGATTTTCTAAGACATTCTCAATAAATTTCATGACAATAATCTGAAATCACACTACTTTCCCCATTCCTACAACTGGAAGTCACATGAACCTACTGACTAGTGAATTCTTTAATTTTCTCCAGATTACTAAATTCAAGTTCACTCTTGAAGAAGAAACAAAACTCAGTCCCTGTGAGTTAAGATTACAAAGTAAATTATCTAATTCGCTGCTAATTCCAAGTTTTTACAAGTATACCATTTCATCTCTTTAGCCCATATTCATATACAGATTCCTGAATCAGTCAGCATTAGATAGTCATTAATCTTAGACACTAAAATTATATTTAAAAATATTTCTGGAAAAAATGAATAAAAATATGTGGGGGTCTTTTTAACCATAAAGAACACGACTGGAAATCTAGTAAATATAAGGAACATAACTGCATAGCGACATTTTTAAAACTATCTATAGTAAAATCACAGATTTAAACCCTAGTTTAACTAATAACACCTTGGTATTTCGGGACTTTGATTAAAAATGAGTTGTGACAATACCTGTAGCCTTTCAAGTTGCAATCCAAGGGAATTCTTCTCACTACTTAGAGTTTCCAGCATTGTCTGCTTCTGAATAAGGCTTTCAGTCAAAGAATGAAGACGACCTTCAAGTTCACTCTCGGAGGAACTACTCAAACTCTTGGTTTTTAACTGACGAGAGAAAGAATGCATAATCATCTCTTAATTACATTGTTTTATATTCTGAATAAATTCACATGCAGCATAACACGCTTGTGATTGGAAAGACTGATAAAGTAGACCATTGGAATTAATTTCGCAAATGAACAGCACCATCTTGATGGAAATTCTGCTTACATTAGGAAACATATATGGATACTGGAAAGCATCATGCATTCTAACATAAGTTTAATAGTTTACACAGGGGTTTTCTAGATCACATCAATGCAAAAATGCCCTAAGCACCACAAAATCCATCCATTGTGTTGAAAAGAAAGGCTGTTTGGTAGTTCACCCAAAGCCTGTACTGTTTCTTTTAGGAGAAATCCCCTCTAAAGTCGCTAAGCGTCTAGTACAGCAGCTTTCCCTGTATTACCCATTTTGTTGATGATAAAATGAGAGGTTTAGTGATGAGAACATGCTCCTAGGATTCCTGTGGGAAAGATGTGGGTCTCACTTTGGGTTAGGTGCCATAGCAAATTTTCTGTTCATGGTACCAGTAAAGAAAGGCCTATAGCACAATTCCTGTCCAATAAAGAAAGGGCCATTAGCACATTTTCTGTTCAACATGTCAGAGCAGAAATGCCATTGGCACTAAATTTTCTGTGTATGGTATTATTACAGAAAAATCCTGGTAGATGACTAGTGCTACAGGCATTTCTGCACCGATGTGATGTAAAAAACTGTTGCCTTCAAGGACTTTCTTCACTGAAGAATTGGATTAACCTGAAACAAGTAGATGTACCAATTACTTATAGATAATCAACTAACTGCAGTACTAGATTACTGATGGTAGAGATGGAATATTTTCACAAAATCTCACAAAAGTTGTCAAACCTGGTTTCGTAACCGTTGAATATCATCCTCCCTGTCCTTGATCTTAGCCTGAAGATCCAGCCTCTGTCTGTGCATCTCTTCCTCTGAGTACCTTAACTCCTCAGACTTCCTGGCAAGGTCAGCTTCCATCTCTCTCATAGTCTGACGACCGTGGCTCGCTTGATCTTCAAGATCTCTCAACTGCTCCTGCATGCTTTCAGATTCCATTTGCTGGAGGGACTCCACCTCCTGTAAACATTTGAAGGATCAAGTGAAACATGAGCATAAAGACTGCTAACAGCAGACGATACAAGTAATGACAGGCAGATAGTATTAGAGGTAAGGTTACAACTCGACGCCTTGTAGCACCTGTATATGAAGACATATCTTCAACTCATAAAAAGTGAAATGAAAAAATTATGTCCATGTCAAAACACACACAAAGATAATGAAACAATAATATTTATAATCAAGTCAAAATAAAAACAATTTTGAAGCCTAAACCCCTACCACACATCAAACCCTAAACTTATACTTTCAGAGAAAAAGAGAAATTAAGACCAGAGCAATTAAGGAAGGAGTATAATTATGTGGGAGTCATTTAAAGTTGTTTGTATCACACATGACTTTACACACGACTGGTGACATGTTCTTGTGTTAATTCATATACCCCTTTAATATGAAGTTGACTTTGCATCTAAAAACATCTTCCAGTCATGCTAATAATTGGGCGCAACCAACTCTAACACAACTTTATGGAATACCAGCCAGGTCACCATCTAATACCACAAGTGCCTTTTTGCTAAAATGTTGTTATAGAAATGATTATTTGCACATATTTAATCACAACATTGTCAATATATTGACTTCTAACCCTTTTGCAATTATTTACTATTGTATAGAGTACAGGTGCTGACAATACATACAGTATGTGTTGAAGTAAATATCTGAAACCAAATGGTCTCTCACAACTTTGACCTTCTTTTCAAATCGATCATCATTTTACCTGCAAATCCATTTTCAGTTGTTCCATCTTGATATTAACCTGTTGCAATTCTTCCCTCAACATGTCTCTCTCATTCTTAACTTCCTCTAGCTCATAAGAGACAGCTGCTGATCCTTCGATTCCACCAGCCCCTTCTTTCAGACTAGAGATAAGCTTGTCCTTGGACTGAAAATTAAAAAGTAATAAATCAAATTACCAAGAGCAAATGCCAGATAATCATGTATGTTATATCCAAATCCTACAAGTACATCCAAATTGTTAACCTTTGACACAGTGGCCTATATAATGAAATCTGGCTGAATCATGTCATGGTCTACTTTGCTGAAATCATACAAAGCCTGATATATTTGTTCACACTTTATTCGGTTTAAGTTACTTTTGTCCCATGCTTCAATGATTTTAATAAACTTCTGGCTGAGAGTACTGCTTAATTCACATATGAAATTTGTGAGTATATAAAGATCTAAATTAATGCTTTGAATTTATTGCTAGTATAATTTCATATGAGTGGAGAATAGTCTTCAATTAAGTTCAGTATTAAACAAACAACCAGTGACTTGCAAAACTAACCTGAAGAATTCTTGTGGCCTTTTGTTTGTAGTCCGTTAGCTCTCGTTTTGCTTCTTCTGCACTGTTCTTTATCGTTCTTAGTTGTTCTGACAGCTCTTTGGAATGTGCTAACAGGTAGGAAAGAATTGATTACAAATTATTTCATTGCTGGGATGAATAGCTAAGATTAAATTCAATAATTTGTGAAACTTTACAAGATGGGGGACCAATCTTAAAGTTACCCATGACTTTGGGCATGACAAACATGTTGTGCCATTCCTCTTCATAGACTACATGTATACCACATTAACACAATGGTCATCAGTCAATGTCATACATATTCAGTCTGACGAACAGCTTTCAAAATTGGCCTGGTGGGGGGGGGATGATTCACAAAGAGTTAAGAGTAAGTTAACGTCCATCTTCCATGTGATATATCACACAGTACCACATGAGTCAGACCGTGCTAGGGGAACATACTCCACAGTATACTCATCAATGAGAAAAGTGTTATTAACCAGGTGGGTGTTTCATAAAGCTGTTCGTAAGTTAAGAGTGTCTTTAAGAACGACTGGTGATCATTTCTTATGGTAAATGGTACATACCAAAATGTTCATTAGGGATGGTTTAGCGCGTAAGAAAGGATAACAGTCGTTCTTAAAGTCGCTCTTAACTTACTAACAGCTTTATGAAACGGCCCCCAGGTGCATGTTTGGCTATCCAAATCTATCAGAAACTTTTTGTTAAAGAACATTCCACAAACCTCGTCTGTTGAGGCTATTGTTTCAAATAAAATTTTCTTTCCATCATATTTGAGTGTGCAAAACACTTTTTTTTTTTCAAAATTCAGAAGCATATAACTATGTTATGTTGTAAAATAGACCAAATAAGAATCATTACCTTTTTCATCAGCAAGTTTCTTCTGAGTTGAGGAAAGGGAATCTGCTAATGTACGCTGCTCCATTTCAATCTTTCCTTGCCTTTCCATGAATTCCGTCTACAAAAAGAAAATCATAATGAAAATGCAGTCGGTGAAAAAATATTACTCACAACCCGAGACAGCCTGCTTTCTAGGTTTCTTAAAAAATCTACTGGAAAGCCTCTAAAATGCCTCAAATTACTGAGAAAATATGGTCATATTCTTGAAACAGTCTCTGGGTAGATAGATATTCAATTCCATATTCCTATTGTAAAAATACAAAGATAGTAACAGCTATACTTACTGACATATACACTTGATTTTATGCATGGGAATAAATCTGAATCTTTGATTTTTAACATTACTTCTATTTCCTAGCCATTCATTAATAAATTTGAAATGAGTTTATATTCTTATTCAGATTCAGTAGGACAATAAGTCCCAATGATATTGAGAGACATAACAGAGTACTAGCGGTTGAATATTGACATTTGGTAATTTATGAAAGGTAATGAATCATGTAGAGCATGAATGAGTATACTTACTTGAGCCAACCTGTACGATTCATGTTCTCTTTTCAATGCCTGCTCAGATTCGAAGAGCTTATCATTGATTGAATCTAACGCATGACTCTGCATCCCACTGGAATCACTATGATCTCGTAGTATTCTGTAACAAAGTTAAACATGAAGAAGAATACTCTCATTGTATACAAATTATTTCTTTATAGTTTATACCCAGTAAAAAAATTAAACATGATAATCAGTGAGATATCAGAATACACTTTGTTACAATTTTGGGAAAATATGTCAAGAATCCCATCGATTCTGTATATATGTATTTCAAGAGATTATAAAGTCATTGTATCTTACACACAATGTTAAGAAAAACAGGCATGGACCTTGCTTCATAAAGCTTGTTTAAAGATAAGTATCAATTGTGGTAACAATCTCAAAAAGAATCCTATGAAACTACCACCAAAGTGTTTGCATGTATAAATGAAAATATGTGCCAAATAGCTCTGGAATTCCATCATATGTCGGGTATTTTTCGAAGCAATATTAATACACTGTCCCACATATGCTTTTCTGTGTTAGGGATCATCATTATTATTGATTTTGAGCTAAGATTTTCATGAATTTACATACGAAGATAAGTTTAAATTAATGTACCAGATCTAGATGTATGATAATTTGACAATTAACCTTGATTTAAAAGACTTTCTCGAAAAAGAATTGTTTGCTGCAACTACTGTCTTTTACCTTTAAAATAAAAAGTTAAGGTTAAAAGTGAAATATGATTGGCTAAAACATGTTTATCACTCTGTAAATCTTGTAATCATCATTATTGAAAAATATGCTTGCATAATTTTCTACAATATGATATGAATGCATAAGTAAATTCAATCTCAAACACATCACGGTAAAAAAAGTCATAAAAATAAGCATGCAGAATATTAATGCACCAAAAGTAATAAAATTTTATTTTAATGATCTTATCTTAAAAGTACATGGTGAAAATATTCAACATTACAAAATCAAGCAAACTGAACAATAATATAAAACGTCTGTAATTTCATAAAATAATCCATCAAACATAATAGTGTACCTCTGCTTCTCCTCTTGTAAAGTATCTACAAATTGTTGCTTTGTCTTGATAGTTTGATCAGCTTCCTGTAATCTCACTCGAAGAACAGCTAATTGGGAGTTCTTGGCACTGATTTCTTCATTCAAATCATCCTCATGAAGACGTAACTGACGGACTACAGCATCAGAGTTGGCTATTTGGGTCTGACGACGTTTCAACTCATCCTTAAGTTGGTTCAATTCTACAAATAAAAAAATTTAAAAAAACTCCTCAGGATAGGCAATACAATATTGAGTAGTACACTATAGCTAGGGTCATTCATCTTTTATAGTTAATCGTACAAACAATGCATTTAATTTAGAGTCATGCTAAGCCTTACTATTGAACTGTGAAAATCTACGTGTTCAAATCTGTTTTTATTTAGATATTAGACATGGGGACCCCATTGCATAATAATTTCCTATATTAGTACCACTACAATTCATAATATCATTCGGGAAATTCTTCAATCTCATTAGCTGATGAGTAAGATCATGACGGTTATTGTCAATTGATGGCAGTGTTTATTTCAATTTTTTTATATTAAGGGGCCAAGATGGAGTGATAATCTTCCATTCAAAGCTCATTTATCTTCATTCCCATGAGCATAACAAAATACAGTAAAACAATAGTTGTTAGCAATTCTTCTCAGTTTTTTTTTAAACCTGAATCAGGAAGAGAGTGGATGTTTAGATTTAGAATAAAATGGGTGCTCCTTTGGAAACCAGATTGCATTTCCAATACAGGAGTGCACAGGGCCTTACCAAATTAGATGAAAGTAGAAAAAGAATGGACTAAACTATGGTTGTTGATAAATTTCACTATTATTGTCTTTAACCTGCAAATTAATCAGGATTGTGGTCATTACAGACTTCAATATCTTATGGAACAGCCCTTGCGTCAACAACCTGGGGCCCATTTCATAAAGAGTTGCTATCATAGCAAGTTGCTATGATAGCAACTTGCTATGATAGCAACTTTTGCTTGCTATGCTAGCAACTTTGCATTTCATAAAAGCACATTCGCTGGAAAGTCAGCTTGACTTTCCAGCTATTTATTTGAATAGTCATGTACGAGGCTGATTAGGGGGAAATCCCCTTTCTCTCCAGTTTTTTGTTTTCAATTCAAGTCATAAGTTTAGGTAGAAAGCACTGGCGGATCCAGGGGGGGGGGGCACAGCCGGCCCGTGGCCCCCCCCCCCCCCCCACCTTTGAGAAGCAAAATTAGAAGAAAAAAAATTGAAAGAGAATATTATTATTTTTTTTTGCTTATTTATTTTTTCGGGAGCGAAATTATTATTTAGCAGCTGCAAACAGGGTCTGCAGCATAAGACTAGCAGTTGAAGCAGAGTGATGGCTCTATGGCGATAGTTTGCAATTCTAGAAGAGAGTAAGAAGAAAATATAAATTTGTCACAGGATGGCATAGCATTGTTTCTCCATTGTGTAAGTTTTCAGAGAATTGATTTAATTTAGCCCTTTGCCAGGGAAAAAATTATTTTAAAGGGGAATCCAACCCAAATAAAAACTTGTTTTTATAAGGAAAAAAAAATCAGACAAGTTGATAGGTGAAAATTTGAACAATATTGGACAAAGAACAAGAAAGTTATGAATTTTTGAATGTTGTAAATATTGGTAATCACTATACCCATGGAGACTTCAAATTGGCCGCATATGGGATGTCATAGTGATGTAAGGCAAGGACTACTCTTCCATGTACTCCAATACATATTATGGCTAAAATGTCATTTTTCCCAAAAGTTTTATTTCACATTATATTTTTCTTTCATGAGGACATTAAACAATATACTACCTGGGTTATATTTTGATTACTGCCCCAGGGGAATGGGTACTTAGGAGAAAACCACAAATCCCTGATAATAAAGTACATGGCCTGTGGGAAAGTTGTCCTTGCCCCTTGTCATAATTTACTTTCTCAGTTGCCAATTTGAAATCTACATAGTATTAGTGATCTCAATTTTAAAGCAGCTATAACTTTATTATTGCTTGTCCGATTTCTTTCAAACTTTCACCATTCTGTTTAATTTATTTTTCTCCTTCCCAACACAACATTTTATGGCCAAGGCTTATTAATGCCGGTCGAAATTTCACCTTCAACAAATTTTCTACCGTACAAGTTTAATCCCAGTCCCACACTTGACTATTTGTGTCGGTAATGCAAGGTTGTATCAACAACAAGGCAGGCGGCGGCCCACTGCTGTATGATCACCCTGAAGCAAGTAAATTTGTAGGCTCTAATTATGCATGAAACATCAAAAATGACCATAAAAGATTATTTTTGTTCAAAATGGAAATGATTTTTAAGTTATCGGTTTCAACGGTGAATAACCATTCAGTAAATGGATTCAACAATGCCATGCCCATGGCCACAACTTTTTTTTTTTGGAGAAAGTCAGAAACAGAAAAAAAAAGCAATCATTTTTTTATCGCATACATTCGTAATTCCGAAGCTTCATTATTCCGAAGGTTCGTTAGTCCGAAAACGAAGTGAGGTTCGTAATTCCGAAGGTTCGTTAATCCGAAAACGAAATGGTTAACGAACGTTATTTCGTTTTCGGATTAACGAACCTTCGGAACAACGAACCTTATTTCGTTCTTTGATTAACGAACCTTCGGAACATCAAACCTTATTTCGTTATCGGATTGTCGAACCTTCGGAATAACGCCACAAATGTTCGGATTAACAAACCCTTTTACGTTTTCAGATTAACGAACATCGAGGTATAGGCAATTTACGTGTTTCGGAATTACGAAGTGTAACCTTTTTTATGGCCTAGGGCTTTTTTAATTTAGGCCTTGAATTAAACACTTCCACATAATAGATCTATATACCTTCCTCTATTTTTTCTCACAAGAAAAAAAATCCTCTCAATTTTTTTATTTTTTAAATGTCTATAACCTCCCTTTTTTTCCCTTTGCCTGCCCTGGGAAAGACTGAAAAATTTGCTGTTTCGGAGGAATTTTTTAACATTTTTTTTTTTGGGGGGGTAGGTAGAACAAAAAAAAGAAACAGCATTTCTACTAGAAAGCATTACATTAATATTTTCTTTATTAGCATTATCACAGACATTGCTCTAAATATCTGTTCTCTTGTAAGAGCCATTTGGGCATGCCTGAGCACAACGTACACCATTCTTAACAATGAAAAACCCTTTACAGTGTCAACTTGACGCTCCCCCATGACCAGCGTCAAATATTTAACCCTATTTGACGCTCCAGTAACCATACTTGTCGCTCCAGTAAAAAGTTGACGCTCCTACTGGAGCGTCAACTTTTTATGAAATGCGCTGCAGCGTCAAATACTTAATTTGACGCTGCAGGTGAAAATTTGACGCTGTTTTGGGACTTGACGCTGACGCTGTACCTTTATGAAATAGGCCCCAGAACACAGGACAAGCTGTAATACAGGGCTTACCACTGTTGGCTTTCTTGGTGCGCTCTAGGGCTGATGTCATCTCATGATTGAGAGAAGAGACTTCTTGACGAAGCAGCTTATTCTCTAGCTCCAACGATGAGAGCTGCTGTGACTGAGGATTTTCATGGAGTCGCCCTGGTATAGTCTCTGCTGGTACTTCACCGGGTGAGGTATCATTGCTGTTCGGCTCACTGGATTCTTGGTGCTCTTCTATAAAACAGGAAACATAAAAACGAGGCTTCTAACAATAGCTACATGTAGAACAAACCTACAAAATCTGAGAAAACAAACTTCCCAAATGCACTTTTTTTTTAATTCTTCAGTTTCTTGCACACTCGTGCCTTACCAAATCATGTGATTGAAATTATTCCATGATATTTTTCAGAAAAAAAGTGGACAAATGCCTCTTATATAAGGTTCAGAAAAACAACATTGAAAAATCAGCATGATTATTATAGTCAATCATCAGGGTTTTTTAATGACATCACTACGATTTGGAATACTTCAATTTTACACCTTCAAGGTAGCCAAGAGTAACCCAGCATTTTATTTTCGGTATTCTCTCAAATTTTTTAAACAGTGTAATTTTTACTTATTCAGGGCTCACATTTTTTTGCAAAATTAAGTGAAAATTGAATATTATTTATATATTTAGCATGCATCAAATGCAATCAAAGAAAACTAAAGCACTCAGTACATTAAAGGACAAGTCTGCCCCAAAGTTGATTTGAATAAAAAGACAACAACAAAAATCCAACAAACAAAACGCTAAAAACTAAATCAAATTTGGATGTAAAATAAGAAAGTTATGACATTTTAAAGTTTCACTTTATTTCACAAAACAGTTATGCACATCCTGGTAAGTATGCGAAGGAAAGGACTAATGACATCAGACACTCACTATTTCTATTGTACTTCATCAAATTTCAATCTTCTCCTCATTGTCATGTGAATATGAATATGTGGAATTACTATTTTGTGGTTCAGTCAATTTGGCAATTTTTTGTCAAATTTGAAAAAAAAAAGAAATTCTGTACAATTCAAACAATTCAAACAATAAAAAACAAAAGGAATAGTGAGGGACATCATCAAATTATCTCATTTGCATACCACTGAGACGGAGTTGTACATACAACTGTTTACTGAAAAATAAGCAAAATCCCAAAATGTCATAACTTTCTTATTTTACATACGATTTGGATGAAATTTTCAGTTACACTTATTTGATATTTCTGATTCAAATCAACATTTTTCTGGAGTGGATTTGACCTTTAATCTAATATTTGAAAACAGATCATTCCAGATGATAAAAGTTACCTTGTTGTTGATGTGGAATGACAACAAAGCCAGCATTGGTAGCAATGCTACTCTCAGTTCGAGCACTCTTAATAGAGATATTTGAAGAGGTGCTGGATTGTCTTGAATGACGGCCGCTCGTATTCCCATTAGATTTCTTCCTCTTCTCTTGAGAAGACGTGGAAGGGCTATTTAAGAATTCAAAAAGTTTTTCATCATCGTCTTCCTTCTTTGATTTACTGGTTGCAGAGGTTGGAGTCCTTGCTCTTTGTGCCTGCTGTCCGGCTAGAGGGGATGATGATATTGCACTCTCGCTTGAAGTTCTTTTTATGTTAGCACTGCCAGCTAGGTCTGTAGCAGAAAGGTTCATAGGTGTGATGGGACTTTGTGAAACTGATGCCGAAGAAGCAGATGAGAAGTGTCCGGAATCTGCTGGAAGACTCTGATGCATCAGTTGGCCCTGTCTGGAGCCTTTCTCTTCATCTTTATTTCCTATTGCTTGGGATGCGGACTGATCCAAGTTGTTGAGGAAACTTTCTGCACCTTTTAAAACCCACGCCATGCTCAAAAAAGATTTTCAACTACCGCCCAGCTCGTACCTGTAATAAAAAAAAATCAAATATAAAGTTGAGATCATTGTTTTTATAGATGGAAATCAAGTAATTTTATAATTATACACATCAAAAGATTTTTTTTTAAATATTCAAGGGATATATACAATATGGAAATCATACAAAGAAATATTATTCATAGCTAATATCTGGGCATTCATTAGATATGATGAAATTGTTGCTATAAAGATACAACCTTGCATAGACCAATCACATGCACCAGCAAAAAGTTTAAATTTTCACATTGACTGCTGAGACATGGATTGATGAGCAAGTGTTCATTATCTTTGCCAGAAAAATTACTATGACAAAAATTCAATGTGTCATTTGCATAATACAGTCAGATTTGTCTGCCAAATATACACTGTAGTGCTGAATCATGTTGACCAAAAATGGTCAACCTTTTGCTTTGACCGAGTTAATTGCAAATCCAACAGTTTCTATCTTGATTTAAGAATGGTATCATGTAAAAGAGTGAATTCTGGTCTTCTTTTTTACAAACCTGCATTACATTTCACTGAGAAAGAAAAATATTGGGAAAATAGGAAATGCTCATTATTTCTTATGAAAAGTTCATAGATTAGCCAACTCAGGTGATGGTTCGTGTACGCTACACTTCCTCGAACCATCAGGGTAAATCCTTAGAAATTTTACCATCAATTTACAGCTTGAACATTGTTAGAAAATAAGTATGAAGGGGGGGGGGGGCATGTCTGCACACCTAAAAATTTAGATTAAACATGAATTTCTTTTTATTCCGCAAAAATTTTCAGATGATTGTTCCTTATAAAGTGTGCCAAAAATCTTATAAAAAATTGAAATGATAGTTGTTGCATGTCTTCTTTAGAAATGTGCAGATACAAGTGTATGCAGATTGAGGCACTGCGCAGACATGTGGCACCTTACCAAATAATTGATTAAAAAATGAATTTATCAGTCATTTTTAAGAAGTAGTGATAAACAACTAGTAACTCTGTTTCCATGGTTCTATCAGTCTAAAAATTTAGAACCCATACTGGGTACGGTCGCACCCATTTCTTTGCTAATTTGAAAACATCACAATGTGTGCGTGGCAGGCAGTCATGACATGGCAATACTTGTGACTGCGAATGCAATATTTTCATATCTGGGAATGAATTTATAGATTCAAATTAGTCTAGATCTATTGTCTATGGACTCATGACTAATGCATGAAGAAATAGGCAAGGGTTTCAAATCATTGATTTCTAGGCATATAGAACCAAGAAAAAGGAGTGACCTGGAGCTAGAAATGACAATATAATTTCTAACGCTAGTGTTTTTTTTGTGTGTGTGCTTATCTTTGAAAACTGACAGTTTAAATCAAGATAAATTCGCAATTGATGTTCCAAATATTATGGAAATTATGAATATGATAAAATTATTTCATATTTACCAACCGTATTCTTTGCATCGCATTTGCCACATGATTCCGGACGGGTAAAAATATTCTTGATTAATAATGATGTAACTCATGAAAGAAAGTATTAGTGTGATTTTTCTCTTCATATATCATATCATGAGTAAATTCTAAGTGTTTGATTGCTTTTTTATATCGCATCTTGGCTAAATAATTTTATTTTTTTCTAGTTAACTGCATTTTCCATGGCACTTTCCAATATTATGCTCATTCGTATCATGACGTTCATCAAGTTATATCGATGCGCTGTCGATCGTCGATGGCTCTTATCGCGGTAAACCTCACGGAGTCACGCACAGGTACCTTAAGTCAGAACTAGCCGTCGACGATCACCCACAATACACCACACCTCAACATTCGATCGAAAGAGAGGACGAAATAAAAAATTGGCAAATCAGGACCATGTTTCCGTCAGAAAATATATCAATTGTTAATGCAAAACTATGTTATATGACATTTTAAGCATTTTCTGTCATTTTAGACTATGTCTATGGTCTATATATATGATGGTGGGCCCCAAGTCTGCGCACCTAACAATTTGAGTTAAGATTTAACATGAATTTCTTCTTATTTCACAAAATCTTTTGGTTAATAGTGTTCCTTATATTATGAAGAGTAAGTGTACCAAATTTCTAAATAAAAAATGAAAGAAAATATAAGATTTTCTTGAAAAAACCTTTGGGCAGTCATTTTCAGATTGAAAAAAAATGGTACCCCATGTCTGCGCACTCATTCACTTTGCACACGATTCAGGGATTTTGATGACAAAGGCTGCATTTTGAGGCCGTCACATGAAATGCCCTGAATTCATTATTTTTCCACCATTTTGAGTCGGATTTTTTTATGAATACCTGTCTATGTATTGCATGTGTAAAGTTCGTGCTGTTAGTGTTACCAATCTATTAGAGATTGGTAACACTAACAGTTGACTTTTTTTTGCCTTGTTTTTGCGATCTTTTTCTTTACATTGCTCTGTGAAATTGATCTGCGAAAGTCTTACGGTACGAAATCGTTTTCGTACGCAGTAATATGCGCGTCCGGAATAATGACAGTGTCCGGTAATACAAAAGTATTTTACATCTTAACACCACAGACTTATGCCTGGACACGATTCATTGATTGATGGAGACAGGATGCAAATTTGAAATTGCAAGAGAGATCATCTGAAAGAGAATATATAACAGGCCCTAACAAGTTACTTATGCTAACTTGTCACATAATGATAACATTCTAACAGTTAAGCCTGTATGTGATTTTTATCTTCCCCTCAAGGTTTAATTTAATCCACACGAAAACTGTCACGACAAAAAAAACCCATCTCAGTGGCATCACACTACCACAGCTCAGTCCCACCCGTTTGCAAATGTGTCGTTATGTTTCAACACCAAAACAAAACAACTCTCAACACTCCCGACAGTTCGACGTCTCTCTCGCTGGTAAATTCACATACCTTGTTGCCCTGTCCTACTTATTTCTTTAAAAAAATAACTACAATATTTCTTTATCTACCTCGCTCATAAAAATCGGTGACGGTGGCCTCCAAGAATGTTCTTGCACAGTTATTTACACTCCGTCTTACAAGTTGCACTGTCGTGTTCAAAATAATGACGTGATGATTTGTATACGTCACCATCGACTTGCGATAGTATAGTATGCGATCGATGAGTATCCCGAGAATCCCGCCCCCCCCCCTCCCCGAAAATAGAGGAATTGGGAATGGAATGGAGTGGAGCTTATGACTTGTATTGTCGATATAGCCCATCCATCTATCTATCTATCTATCCATCCATCCATCTAATCTATCTATCAGTCTATCTATA
Source organism: Lytechinus pictus (assembly GCF_037042905.1). Classification (NCBI taxonomy): domain Eukaryota; kingdom Metazoa; phylum Echinodermata; class Echinoidea; order Temnopleuroida; family Toxopneustidae; genus Lytechinus; species Lytechinus pictus. Next base: position 20,787,346 of record NC_087251.1, read on the forward strand.
TAATAGGCCTATATATCTATCTATCTCTGTCTATGGGCCTGCACTTTTTTTCTTTCTTTCTTTCATTATTTCCTTCCTTCCTATATATATAGCTTCCTTTCTTCTTTCTTTCTTTCCTTCCTTCCTTCCTTCCTTCCTTCCTTCCTTTCTTCCTTCCTTCCTTCCTTCCTTCCTTCCTTCCTTCCTTTCTTTCTTTCTTTCTTTCTTTCTTTCTTTCTCTCTCTATCTCTCACCACTTTTCTCTTAATTCTTTCTTTCTTTCTTTCCTTCTTTCTTTTTATTTAGTTATATTCATTTTATTTTTCTATTGTGTACTATTATAATCTATCTACTGTCCCCCGTCTGTTTTTATCCCCAGTTTTTATCATCGACTCATAGGGTTTGCAGATAACATCAAACTTAAAAAAAGGGGAAAATAGGAGAACACGTTTACATAATTCAAACGTCGGAGGCATTCATTCTGTATTAATGGAAGGATCCGCAAAGCACTTGACCGCTCAATAATCCAGCTCGTTTGCCATATAGGTCCTGTATTATGATAGTAATTAAAAAATATCGTCATCTTTCACATGAAAAGGGAGAAAGTTGTGTCATCGTAAATGTCGTCTATTGCAAAATATAAATATTATAAACTCATGAAAATAGACAAAAAAATCTTACAGAATTGAAGGACATGCAGCTATGATACAATCGTATGTCGACATCGATTGTAATCAATAAAAAGTACACTTGGAAGAAAAGTGAGAGAAGAAGAAGAAGATCGAGGGAGAAGAAGAAGAAGATGATGATGAAGAAGAAGAAGAAGGAAGAGGAAGAAGAGAAGGAGAAGAATTAAAAATTCCTCGGTCAAGTGCCGTGCAGGGAATTGAATCGAATCCCAGACTTTCATGGTGTAGTCGGGCACCTACAACCGCGTAGCCAGGATTTAATTTTGGAGGGGGCGGTAAGTGCACGCAAAGCGTGCCAACACCATGAAGTTAAAGGAGAATGAAACTCTTGGAGCAAGTTAGCTTTTGTGAAAGCAGAAAAATCAAAGAATAAGATCAACAAAACTTTGAGTAAAATATGACTAGCAATAAAAGAGTTATGAGCATTTGAATGTCGAGATAACTAATGCTATGGAGATCCTCCCATTGACAATGCGACCAAGATCTGTGATGTCACACACGTACAACTCTCCCATTTGGACACTGAAAATATACCCCAAAACATCTCTTTTTGCTCATTCTAATCATATGACAAACGATTCATCAATGATATAATGTTGTGAAACCTCTGTACTTGTCATCTCATAAAGAGAACACCTCACCTTGTGATAGACTCTATAAAAGTGAGAATATAAGTGAAATAAGTACTAAAGTAATGAGGGAGTTGTACGTGTGTGATATCACAGATCTTGGTCGCATTGCCGTGGGAGGATCTACATGGCACTAGTGATCTCAATATTCGAATGCTCATAACTTTCTTATTATTCATTCAATCTTCCTCAAACTCTCAACAATATGTTTCTTTGATTTTTCTCTTTGATATGGATTCAGCTGGTTTCAAGGGTTTCATTCTCCTTTAAATACGTTTATATAACTCTATGGCCAGCACACTTACAGAGCGCGCAAAGTGCGCTCCTTTTAGGGGGGAGGGGGAAAGCCAATAAAGTTATGCCCTTCTTCCCTTTTCTCCCTTCGCTTTTTCTCCCTTTTCCCCTTCTTTTTTTTTTCTTTTTGGGGGGCGACCGCCCCCCCCCCCCGGCTACGCGCCTGGGCACCTATTGGCCTATATACCACTCGGCCACGGCACCTCACCACCTGCACTATCAAAATAAAACCATTGTCGCCCTCTATGTTCGTCAACATCAACGAACCTTCTCGTCGAATAGCGAGTTCAATATGACACATCGTCAGAAAAACTTAGCATTACATCATATATCTCTCAAACATATATATTCAGAAACATAACAAGAAAACGTTTCAGTTAACTGACGAAGTCAAACACGCAACTCAGAGACATTATACGAGATAAGTCGATCTATACATCTCAAAACAATATCATAATTTGCTGAGAAGATGTCGCACATTCGCTTCTTCCCAACATTTCGTCTTTCTCGAAGGATCTGTCAGGATATTCATCGTCCTGCCATGTTTGGGAAACATTGGAAAAGAATGATGGATCACCACCTCGGTATGATGGAAAAGTTGTACGACAGTAGCGATGAGCTCCAGTCAAAGTCAGGATCGCATCGTTTATGGAGCAAGGACGCTAACAAGCCGTTCTGGTGGAATCGATATGAGGACAGCCAATAAAGTCTCACACAGCAATCATCCCGTTCATTTGGAAAGATTTCTTTGGGGGAAGATGTCAGTAATTTCGAAATGGTGGTCGATCTCGGAGAGAAGTTCAAGTCCGACGAGGTCGATGTCAGTATCAAGCTGGTTAATGACAGAGAGCTTCATGTCGGTGCTGCGATGGAGAAGGGGTCCACCGATGGCGGCAACTATCAAAAGCAAAATTTCTCGAATGTCGTCTTGCTACCGCAGGAAACCGATGTCGATAAGTTAAAGGCAACATTGAGTGAAGATGGCCTTTTGAAAGTAGAGGCGCCGATGATGAGGTCAGCTAAGTCCGATGACATCCGCGCCAGAGAGATTGAAATTGAGAGTACTATCAAATCGGATCCGTAAATAATTTTTTTAGAAAAGCAGGTTCAGATCGATTGAAGTTTATTATAATTATGTTATCTAACCTGTTTGGAAAGAGACCTGCACATTAATTTGTAAATAACATTGTGTTGATCATGACTTTATTCATATTTCTGACTGGTTCAAAATATTTAACATTGATTTTCATCATTTACAATTTGTTTCAAGTCTGTTCGCGTTCGAACGTTTATATTTTTAAAATCAATATTATTCTTATTCCAAACACCAAATTAAGATAATACTATAATGCCTATTGGCATTTTGTTTTTCAGTGTGCGATAAAGGAGCATATCCATGGCACCACCTCCTCTGTTTACTTTTCAACGATATTATGCTATTAAAATTTATATTACAGGTACATCTCAAAATCTAATATTGGACGAAGAGAGACAAAATTCACACCATGTTTCACTCATTGTAACCTTTAATTGCATTGTACGTGGGTATTATTATGTTCACAATTTATTGTACGATGTACTCTCTAAATTCATCATAGTGAAACGAGAGAACAATTCAAATTGGTTTCCAAATCATAAATTCCTTCTCAATTTTATTTGGATTGATCAACTATTGCTTTAAAGTGTATTATTATCTGGATGAATTAAAAAGTATCTTTGATGTTATGTGAAAAGATAATATAATCAAAGAGTGAACCATTTGTCAAAATGTTTTTTGCATGTTCATAATTGTATACGATACAACAGGGGCGGCGATCCTGGGGGGCACAGTGCCCACCACTTTTTGAAGCAATGAAAAAGTGCCTTTTACGCAAGAAAAATGCCCCCTCAAGAACTTGTACTGTGCCCCTTTCACTTGAGGAGGACCCGTTTTAGTTGTTACCAAATGCCCTTTCTCGTATAAGTGCCCATTTTTTAAAAGCAAAAAATGCGCCCTCACCGACGAACGGGATCTGTGCCCCTTTCACCTGAGAAGGACCCGATTTATGTGTCAGAAAATGCAATTTATCGAATCTTTGTCAATTTCTACCGAGAAATGCCCCCTCATGAACGTGTTCTGTGCCCCTTTCACCTGAGAATTACCCGTTTTTTAAGTGAACAGGTACCCCCTTGCATTGTAAGTGCCCTATCTCGTATCATTCCCCCCCCCCCTTTTACGGCCAAGAAAAGTGCCCCACACGAACGTGTTCTGTGTCCCTTTCACCTGAGAAGGACCCAATTTACGTGTAAAGGGGTGCCCCTTTGAAACAAAATAGGATTTTGATTCTAAATATATCAAAATGTTTGCGCGCTCGCAGCTTCCTATAAATTTACGTGATACGACATATATAGCCCCCTCAAAATAATTGCTAAGTCATTTTTTTCTTTGTTTTAAGATGGTGCCATTTTCAAAAGAAAGTGTGTCCTTTTTTCCCTGTGCCCCCCCCCCCCCCCCACTTTCAACTTCGCTCCGCCTCCCCTGATCTGTGAATGAACATTTTTTTCACAGTAAAAATTAGCACTTTTTATTGCTGTTGATGGATTCTAGTCATCTTCGAGCTGAAAGTAATAATTGACACGAACTATTTTTGTGTGTGTACTATGCTGTATATTAAAAAGATAATATTTGTTGCTTTCAATCGCATGGTTTACTTAATGGGGAATTATGATTCAGAGAGTTATTAGAAAGATTATATCATGAGGTTCAAATTATGTAAAATTATTTTAACATGTTCTTGAAAGAATAAAATTATTTGTCCTCTACAACAAATTGTGGAGAGAATCGCACACATTAGTTAGTTCAAGATAATGAGGGAATTAAGAGAGAGGGGGAGAGGGAAAGAGAGAGAGAGGGGGGGAGGGAAAGAGAGCCGAGAGAAGGGGAGATCGATGGCCAGGATTGAGAGGGGGAGAGAGGAAGGAGAAGGAAGAAAATGATATTCTCCTTCTGCTAAAGAAGGAGATAACAAGAGGCCTTTTATTGAGTGCTCGTGGGTGGGGGTGTACTTCAAATTAACCATCGAGACCGTAAAATGTTACTGACTTCGCTGTTCTGAAGGGTAGGCGCGAAGCGCGAGTGAAAATTTTTATAGAGATTTCAAAGATTTATCTAATTTCCAATTCGGATTCAGAAGGTCCGATGTGATAGAGATAGGGATAGATCTGATCTAGAAATTGTTCAATTCAATTTATATCTCCATCATTTTTTTGTTTTGTTTTGTTTTCATGACACCGATCAATGGAATGTGGCTCCAATTAAGCTCTAAGGGACTGATTTCTGGGTCAAATTATCTTACCATGCATGGATATTTGAATGTGAGTCGTATATAGGCCTCCGATCTCGGCCAACCATGATGTCCAACTGAGGAAAAGAATGACGTCATTCTGACCTCACGACCGTCTTGCATGTCCCCTATCAAAATACAAACGATGCAATGGCGCCTCCCTCGATTCAGAAACCTAGAATATTTTGAAGATCTGAATCCAAGGGCTCGGTAATAGGTCCATGGTTGCAGACAGGGTTGCAATCAAACGCGAATCGATACTTAACCAATCAGGATCCCGCTTCTGGGACTTGCATCTGATATTTGTTGATTTTTTAAAAATCATTATTCTTCAATTCAATTTCTTTATTGTCATAATCTCAATAAAAACATCAAATTCAATCGAAATTTTGCAAAAAATCAAATACAATTGAAATTCACATGACAAATAAATTACACGATAGAATAAACATAGCAGAGGCCGAGGACATATATCACAGCCCCTTTTCCTTTGATATATACCTTTTCTGCAATGTACGGCCCCTGCTCTTTTTAGTGATGAAATTTAATTTGTTTTAATTTGTATAGTATGCCCCTCGTATTATTGTGCATGCATGTATGGCGTGTGTCCATTAAATTATGTAGGAAATATATAAATCCTAACTGCTGAACAAATTAGACGGAAAGGGTATATCATTTTTCTTAAATACATGGGGGTCCCATGAACTTCTTTTCATTCTCGATCTAATGAAAACATACTGGAGGTAGGCCTATTTACACCACCATGGCTCTCTCTTATATCATATCGAGTCCCGTTTCCCACTTTTAGGCCTTTTTTTCTTTGTTCCACTTCTTGGCATGACAGGGGTGTCGCTCTTCCGCTTTTGGTGCTGCCTCTGGTTCATGCAGGGACGTTCATGAAAAATTGACAAAAATCTTATAAACAAATATTTCAGTTGGCCGTTCATTGCTCACTTTTTTCGTTTTTATTTAATTGAAAACAATAAAACACATTAACACTAACAAAAACTAATAGAGGGGAGGCCCAGAATTAAATAATTGATAGGGAACAGAAAATGGTATAGGCCAAAGCCCTAAATAAGATTTTTTTAAATAATGACAAACATAGACACTCAATTCACGGGGCGTATCAAAGAGGGACTAGTCAAAAGAGGGAGAACCCTATATACCTGGGGGATAATACCGGTACTTTAATTTGTGTACAATTTTCTATAACATTTTGTGCCAAGTGCCCCCCCCCCCCCCCCCCACCTTCCCCTCAAATACGCTTCTGCAGTCCTATCCTGACAAAAAGTACAGTAATTCCCAAAGGCAAAAGGATCAGAGCATCGGATCACATGACAATGCGGAAGTTGGATATTGTTGTAAACAAAATGTCACGTGCCAGGAAGTGATTGCCCAATCAAAACCAAAACCAAGAATCGGTCCGGTACCCATGCTCTGGATTGGTCCATGGCCTGACACGGCCCGCGCCGCGCCTTCCGCACACTCGACTCCTCGATCTCTCCGACCCGTTCTCTGTGAGCTGTGAAGGTTGCACACCAGCTCAATCAAAAGCTTGACAGACTTTCGTCCTACGTCACCAAGACACCAGCTTTAAAGTGATGTGATCTTCCTCAATCTTTTTTTAAGTTTTGTTCTTTTCATCATAAGAAGTGATGCTGCGAATTTTGTTTTTCACCTCGCTCTGTGGTCTTTGTCAGGCTCTTCCACATTTAAAAGAGAATGGAGAGGGACATCGGAAAGCTGATGATATGTTGCTGTCACTTGCAGCGGACGATCCCGTTTTCAAAACACAGCCAGAGCAGATTCACATTTCTGCTACAGGTCAGTTGGTTTAGAGTAAGATACACTGTAGTACTTACATTACAGAGATAGCTGGGCTTAGTGTTAGACCATGCAGAGTAAAATTAAATAAGCATAATAATGCTGAAATTTCAATCTTGTACAAAGAGACACATGGATTTGTACCCTCCAACATAAAATTATGAGCCCACCTTAATCTCAAAACCCAACCAGTTGTAGATATCGAACCAGACAAAAGGGAACTCTCAAATACAACGTTAATATAAGATCAAATAAAGACTGCTACCGACACTCCCTGTATCCCAAAACCATCCCAGAATGGAACCTTCCTTGGTGAGGATGTCAAAAATTCTAAAGACATGGGAGTATTCAAACTCAAACTTGAAAGTTTGGACATAAACACCCTTGTCTCAAAAGCACACTACCAAAATTAACTGTTTAGCGCTTGACCCCTAAACCCAAACGTAAGCGACAACCAGATGCTGGTGATTGTACATCAATGGACAGATACAGATGTCGTCGAAAGTAGATCTGTATTAAAAAATTTAGAATAAAGTTTAATTTCAATTCATTTTTATTTTACCGTACATCCTGGCCATTTTAAGAAAACGTCACTTCCATTATATTGCTATTTTTGTATATTATATGATGGTGGGCCCCAAGTCTGCGCACCTAACAATTTGAGTTACGATTTAACATGAATTTCTTCTTATTTCACAAAATCTTTCAGTTAATAATGTTCCTTATACTATTAAGAGTAAGTGTACCAAATATCTCATTAAAAAATGAAAGAAAATATATAGGATTTTCTTGAAAAAAACCTCGGGCAGTCATTTTCAGATTGAAAAAAAAATGGTACCCCATGTCTGCTCACTCATTCACATTGCACACGATTCAGGGATTTTGATGAGAAAGGCTGCATTTTGAGGCCGTCACATGAAATGCCCTAAATTAATTATTTTTCGACCATTTTGAGTCAGATTTTTTTATGAATACCTGTCTATGTATTACATGTGTAAAGTTCATGCTCGTTGCGTATCTTCTTTTACTAGAATCACGCAGCTACATGTACGCGTGTGCGCAGACAAGGGGGACTGCGCAGACTTGGGGGAACTTGCCATAAAATGACATTATGAGACATCTTCATTTGGTTCGTCATCACTATGTGAAACAAAGTTTAATTCCTTCCTGAAAATGTAGAATAGGCCTACGTACGCTCCACATTGTTGTAACCTATTGCCATTCAACTTGTTTAATGAATTACATGTAAGAGCTTTCTTGCAAAATTTGCAAAAATATTGTATAATTCATAAAATTATAATACAAAAGATAATAAGTAAGTGACATACACTCTCCATTTGCATGTGTTGTGCATTTGTGAAAAATAACTTGAAAATGCAATAAGCAAATTTATCTTATTTTGATTTTCATTAAATTTGCAGCATTATGTTTGTCAGATTTTTCTAAATATGTATTCAAATCCAGTTTTTGTTGGGGGAGGACTGGCCCTTTCATATTTCATCATCAATTTTTTTTTTTTTTTTGGAATTCACCTTTCTGGTCTAATTTCTACTGAATAAATGCTATTTTTGTCAATAACTGAAAAATTCTTACTATTTAATCATTAGCCATCAACAGCAGATTTCTAATCCATGCTATTGTGTTGGTGCAGTCTAGCTTCGACCTGTCACTTTGGGTTATATAAAGTGTAGGCATATCTCTTTGAAAATCATCATACTTGTTTTATGCCAAATAAGACAATTTCTGCATACAAAGTTTGTTGGAGACTGGCTGATTATGCTATGCTACTCATCTTCCATAGCCTAGTGACTAGTCTCTCAACTTTTCATTTTCTTCTTTTAGGTGATGTAACTGAAATGACTGTAACCTGGAGCACTTTCAACCAAACCAAACAGTCAGTAGTTCTCTTTGGTCTGTCGTTGGGCAATTTAAGTTCTGTTGCCAAGGGATCTTCTACTAAGTTTGTTGATGAAGGACCTGAGAGGCATACCCAATACATCCATAGAGTCAAACTAACAGGTTTGAAGCCAGGAACGCTCTACAGTAAGTATTAATTGTATCAGAGATGTGCATGGAGGCTCTGAGTACAGCCGATTTCTCGATTTGACTTTGTCTTATTTGAAGTGGAACAGCTGCCAATTTTACAGCAACACTTGATTTCAGTATGATACAGGCATGAATGTGGTACATGTAGTCAATAGCTCTGAAAATAATTCACCTAGGAATTTTAAATGATTGCGTGACCTCTTAAATACAGCAATTCAAATTGTATTGTAAGTTTTTGTTTGTTCCTCAAAAGTACATCTCACCATTCTCATGATCATATGAATGTCTATCTATAATGCCCTAAAACATGTATGATTTTGGGTTGGCCTACATAAAAATGTGTTTTACTGGATAACTTTCAGTTTTACACATTAGATTGTAAGCAGATTTTGTGTTTTAATTGGGCACAATATTTTTTTCTTAGATGTTGTTCTTTAAGCATGAATTTAGTTTTTATAACTCATTTCATAGATCATATAAGTAATATTAAGAAAGTAAATCCCACCATGATTTAGCACACCTTTACAGATTACTTTTATATCCTACATTGTATTACTAAATCTGCAAGATAAGTGCTTAGAGGGCCCATTTTTAAAGAAAAATATGAACATCATCGAAAGAGTGGGCACATTATATTTAAATTTTCAAAGTTATTTTCACAAAGAATCATTTGCTGAAAAAAGATCCCACAGATATTACACTTTTGTAAGATTGGAATGTTACTTAAAGGTCAAGTCCAACCCAGGAAAATGTTGATTTGAATAAATAGAGAAAAATCAAACCAGCATATTGCTGAAAATTTCATCAAAATCGGATGTAAAATAAGAAAGTTATGACATTTTAAAGTTTCGCTTAGTTTTCACAAAACAGTGATATGCACAACTCAGTGACATGCAAATGAGTCAGTTGATGATGTCCATCACTCACTATTTCTTTTTTTTTATCGTTTGAATTACACATAACTTTATTTTTTACAGATTTAAGAAGAAGGACCAACTTGACTGAACCATATAGTATTAAACAATTGATGCTAATTTCACATGTTCAGGGAGGAATCATTGTTGTTTGACTTGACAATGAGGAAAAAATTAGAATACTCCATATTTCATATAATAAAATACAAAGGAAATAGTGAGTGGATGATGTCATCAGTCTCCTCATTTGCATACCAGCCAGTATGTGAATATAACTGTTTTGTGAAAATAAGCGAAATTTTAAAATGTCATAACTTTCTTATTTCACAGCCGATTTTGATGAAATTTTCAGTGTTATACTTGTTGGATTTTTCTCTTTTTATTCAAATCAACTTTTTGTTGGGGTGGACTTGTCCTTTAAGTATAATTCGCGTCATTAATTGTTTTCCAAGGCATTAGAGAAAGGAATCTCCTTGTATTATACAGGCATTAGCAACATCATAAATGTAGGTTTGTGATTTTCCAAGTTTGATTTTATTAAAATTGATGAAATTTTCTGACTGCTGCTTGGTTGAATAATCTTTATCTTGTTTTCTTTTTGCTTGTCTTAGCTTATCGATGTGGAAGTGATGAAGGCTGGAGTTCACTCTTCACATTCAAAACCTTACAAGCTGGCGCTGCTTGGTCTCCAACGTTTGCTGTCTATGGAGATATGGGCAATGATAATGCTCAGTCATTGGCCAGACTTCAAATAGGAGCCCAAAATAGAGAATATGATGCCATTCTTCATGTTGGTAAGCAGGATTTGACTCTAGCGAATTAAAATTCAAGAATTGAATTGTACAGTCTTTGTGTTATATGTATGAGATAAAAGTCAACTGGGGTCTCTGTTATGCTGCAATATTTAATTATGCCATATGTATATGTAGCTTTTAGAGTTAATGTCATAAGTGACAAATTCAGTGAAATCCTTAGTTTGGCAACTTGTGAGAACCTTTATAAAATGTTGGTCTTCACAGAATTTCTTGAATCTTTTGTTTGTAATTTTTTGTAATCTTTTGTAATTTTCACTTGCAATTGTTATAAGCTGTCAGTGTCTTTGCATCTAACTGAATGAGAGAAATTTTGTCTATGAAGATTGCTTTTGAAAGATGTCATGATATGCTTTAATTAGAGAAATTGTCTATGCTTTCATCACTTCATGCATTGTGGTATCTGATGTTATGGCACAAAACTAATTTGATGGCAGCAGTGGTATTTGATACAAGCAAAAAATGTAAACATACAAATTTGCGTTTGCCACACTTGATTGAGTGAGCCCCCAGTAAGATTCAATGGTGGATATAATTTGTTTAGTGTTATGGATTTCTCATACTGCAACTTGCTTGGAAACTTCCCTAGTAGAATATGTATACACTGTGTGTTGTTTGCCTGGTTCGATCTAATAATAAATTTACAGCTAACCACATTTATTGGTGGCAGCAGTGGTATGTGATTTAAACTCAAATGCACACTTGTCACTCCATTGAGGTGATGAATTGGGACTCAAGTGATAAAGTTATATGTACCAAGTAATATTAAAAAGGACATCCAAACTTGGTAATAAAATGAATGTGTGGAAGGAAAAAAAAGTTTGAACTAAAGAAGGAATAAGACAATCATTAAGTTTTGAAAAAATATATCTTTATGACTTTACATTTCAAATCGTTAACTTCATGTGTAGATTCTGACAAGTGGCAAGGACAACTCTCCCATTTTCACTTATTTGTGGTTTTATCCTAAACCTCTTTCCCCTCTCAAGGTTATAACAAAATATAAAGAATGGAAGAAAAATATAATTCTGAATAGATTGTTTTGAAGAATGGATGACATTTCATTCAAAGATGTATGTATCAGAGCAAATTGATGAGCTGTCAATACCCTACATCAAACTGACATCATCAATGTGGCCGATCTGAAGTTCTCATGGGTATAGTGGTTACTGCTTTTTATGAAACTCATAACTCTCTTACTGTGTTGCCAATATTTTTTTTTTAAACTTGCACCTATATGTTTCTTGATTTTTCTCCTTTTTTCCCTATAGAAACTACTTATTCTCTGGTTGGTTTTCCCTTTACAAGTCATTGTACTTTTCTCAGTGTTGCCTCTTTCTCTTTTCCCCATCTCAATTTATTTTTTTCAGCCTTTCTAATAATGATCACAATAATAAATAAATGATAATACAAGGCTCATCATATCCCAGAGCAATATTGCATTATTCTTTGTGTTAAGTAAGAAAATTGAGTTAAAAAAAGTAAGAATGTTAACTTATCATGAGTTCTTTAGCATATATGTAATCTGATATTTTTCCATTCAAACATATTTCTTTTATTTGGAGCATTGTGGCCCAGTGGATTAGTCTCCAGACTTTTAAACAGAGGGTTGTGGGTTCAGATTCTTCAGCAAGAAATTGATCCACAATGTGCTGCACTCAATCCATGTGAGGTAAATAGGTGTGGCAGAAAGTAATTCTTTCACAAGCTGTGGGCACCAGAATCGGTTGCCAAGCTTAGCCAGGGTAGAATATGAGTGACTTAAGTGCCTAAAAAGGTGGATGCATGTGCTATACAAATATCCTATATTATTATTATTTTCTTTTTTGGCAGGTGACTTTGCTTATGACTTTTCCTTTAACAACGGAGAGATAGGAGATGAATTCATGCGTCAAATTGAATCAGTTGCCGGATACGTACCTTACATGACCTGCCCAGGGAATCATGAATTCCACTAGTAAGTAGTCAACTATATATTTTTTTACAGTTTCATTGGTGGACATCATGAGCTTGTGAGGTTAATTCCTGAAAGAATGCATCCACTGTAGATGAAATGGAGTGACTATCTTAGAACAAAAATGTTGTCTGAAAATTTTGAGAGCATTAAAAAAAGTTTTTCTTATATCACGTTTTTATTGATGTCTGTATAAGACCTGGGCCTGGTAATTAAAAGCTTAGTGATTGATCATATAGTTGACTTGTTTTATACTTAAAGATCAATGTATCATATGTTGTGCAATAGCCATTCATCAAAGGTACTACTCAGATAAAATCTTACTAACCATGTAAGCTACATCTGAATGTAAATGCAAAATAAATGATTTTGTCACGGATTTTACTGTTATGGATGTTAACATTACTCGTTTACATTTTCAATCTAAAGCATCAGTGGCCACCAACCATATGTGGTGCAATTGCCAACCATCCATGTTAATATTAAACAATTCAACATAAATCAGGCAAAATTGTGAGGCTTCAGGCTAAAAGATGGTTTGGACAATGAATTTTGGTATTTTTTTAGAATGACCCACTAACATTTATTCAAATGAAAACAAAGAACTGTAAAGAATATATTTATGGTATTTCCCACATGTATGTTTATCATTAAAATATTTGTTGTCTACACTTGTTTGTCACAGTAATTTCTCCCACTATAAAAATCGCTTCACAATGCCAAAGTATGAAGACACTCAGAACTTGTGGTACAGGTATGTATGATTACTAGTATTTGAGGAATATATTTATAATATCCTAAATGAACTCAGATATTTTCTTCCCTTGTTTTGTTAAAAGAAGAATATGAAATTTCAATATTGCATTAGTCTTAAATAGGTTATTTCTTACATACAACCTGAGTTTCTAATATAGGCTTACCCATTTGTTCTTTGAACCTATATGCACAGTCGACAAACAACTCGTCAGAATTTTAGTTTGTTTACATTTGGTCTGATCAATTTGTTCTTACAACCTTTTGGTTTAATCATTACTTTATTACTTTATATATATATTTTTTTATAATCATTACTTAGACTAGTTACCTTGTTCTGTAACAGTTGATGTATTTGATTTTCTCTACTTTCATTGAACGGTCCCAAATGATGCAGATGTAAACTTTGAGATAAAAGCGTTTGAATTATGTTATTTTTTCTATATTTTTTAACTTTTTAAAGTAATTGTCATTGAAAGTGATTGAATATAATATTTGATATTATAATGGTGCAATATGTATGGAATCAAATGGGACTGAAATTTTGGAAGATAAGAAGCTGTAACAGTGTAGTTCTGATATCAAGAAAAAAAAGTTTTTATATAAAATTCAGTGATATTTGCCTCTTAGGATACTTTGCAAAACAATGATGAAATAGTTACTTTATCTCACAGTAATTCATGAATTCTCCAAGCAGTATACAGTGCGTCCCAAAAAAAACTATACACTTTTTAAATGGCTGCCAAATAAAAAATATAGCACTTTGGGGGGAATAACTGATAGATATGGAAAGCCAATAAAGTCAACTTTCAAGTGACACCAAAATGTTGGAAAACTATTCATGCTTGAGCGAGCACTGCCCACTGAAACAAAGGGTATGAAAATTAGGGTGGGCCGGAATTAGCCTTCCAATTTCTTTCAGGTTTTTTGTTTGGTACTTGCAAAGTTGAGGGTTATTTAGTGAATTAAAGATCAGTTGTGATCAGTTTGTTGTTTGTGAAAATTTAATGTGTTATTAAATTGAATTTATTACATTGAACTTTAATGCATGAGTGATCGTGAATTGCAATTTTAGTGCAGCATTTTGTCTTTATCATGTGGATCTCAACAATGTGTTTATGAAAGTCAGGAGAAGAGGGGGTAATATGACTTAGGTAGGTGAAGTACGTTGATGGGATAAAGGTCAACAGAACATTTAGCAACCCCTCCCTCCATCTCAACCCCCCTCCGCTTCTCTCCTCAGACACTAAGCTCGGCTAGGCTGGGCAGGAATTAGCCTTACAGTTTTTTTGAGTGGTTAGTCCTTTGGAACTTGCTAAGCTAAATTAATGAGTGAGATAAGTTTTGGTTTCTTAGGCAAATTTCATGAGTTACTAAATTGAAATTTAATGCATGAGTGAACAGGAATTGAAATTTTAGTGTAGCATATTCATCTTGAGGACCTCAGAAGTGTGTTCGTGAAAGTCAGAGTAATGTGATGGTACCTGTTACAAGCAAGAGGGCGATATATGCTAAGACTTGGTTAAAAGGGCATTCCTCTTCTTTTTGTCCTTTTACAAATTAAAAGTCATAATTATGTACCTTCCCCTCTGCACCTCCATTTCTCAGCCCCCCTCTCTGTCTCACTTCCTGGATGTGTAGCCTATTCAAAACTTAGCTGCCAAGCGACCGGTGGCTGATGGTCACTTTTTTATTGAATTATTACCAAGAAATTTAATGATTATGATGATTAATGAAATAATTTATTGAAAAAACACTGAATGTTTGATTGATCACATTGCACATTGAATGAGTTGATTTACTGATAAATTGTTGATGAAATGATTGATAGGAAAAAGTTGATGCCCCAATTCAGAATTAATCATTAAATCAACATTCCGATCTGGACTTCACGCGTACATGACAATAGCCATCAGTTTCTCAACAGGAGGGGAGGGCGGGAAATAGGGAGGGGGCTGAATGTTCTGTTGACCCTTATTCCATCAACCTACTTCTCCCACTTAAGTCCTATCTCACCCCCTATTCTCCCGACTCCCATGAACACACTGCTGAAATCCACATGATAAAGTTTAAATGCTGCCCAAAAAGAGATCCAAATGATAAAGTTGAAATGCTGCCCCAAAGGTGTAATTTGTGTTCACTCATGCATTAAAGTTCAATTTAATAATTTATAAAATTTGCATAAGCAACCAAAACTGGTCACGGTTGATCATTAATTTATCACAACGCCCTTAACTTTGCAAGTTCGAAAGGATTTGCCTCTTAAAAACTGACATAAATTGGAAGGCTAATTCCAGCCCACCCTAATTTTCATACCCTTTGTTTCAGTGGGCAGTGCTCGCTCAAGCATGAACAGTTTTCCAACTTTTTGGTGTCATTTGAAAGTTGACTTCCTTGGCTTTCCATATATGTAAGTATTTTTCCCCAAAATGCTATATTTTTTATTTGGCAGCCATTTCAAAAGAGTATAGTTTTTTTTGGGACGCACTGTATAAGCAACCCTTCCTAACCAATCTGAACCAGTTACTTTCATGATTTGATATCAATTTAAGGTTGACAATTTGTACACATTTTAAATCCTTTTTAAATTCTATTCTGATTTCAGTTGGAATGTTGGACCTGCTCACATTATTTCCTTTTCAACTGAAGTGTACTTCTATGTCTACTATGGCCTACATCTTATTGTAAATCAGTATAATTGGCTCAAGGCTGATCTACTTGTAAGTTTGATGTAGCAAGGCATTTATCTACATTTGCCACTCTCCACCCAGGTGTATTAAATGGGTACCCAGTAGAAAGAAATACTTAGTACCTTAAATGCTTTAGTGCCCGATCAAGGTAGCCATGCCAAAGCCAGGGTGATAATAGTATTATTGTGTTATGCTGGACTGGTGTGGAGAACAGTTTTCAGAACTGAAGCAGCTACCATGGGTAAAATATGACATCATCATCATCATTATCATCATCAAAATTATTATTATTATCATTATAATTTTTATGGTTTTTCACCATCAAACTTAAAACATCTCTGGCAAGTGGGAGGGAATTCAGTTCCATCCAATAATTTTTCAGGTTTTTTGCATTACACTTTATTT
The DNA here is from genome assembly GCF_037042905.1 of Lytechinus pictus. Lineage (NCBI taxonomy): Eukaryota > Metazoa > Echinodermata > Echinoidea > Temnopleuroida > Toxopneustidae > Lytechinus > Lytechinus pictus. The sequence continues at coordinate 20,803,661 of NC_087251.1, forward strand.
GTTAGGAACCTAACATTAGATAAAGATCTGTCCATGAAGCAAATATTCTCTTTTTGTATACTGAATTAACTATTCCTCATGATTTTTTATGGGGGGGGGGGGTAAGGAAAAGTATCATTCAAATTTATCCATTCAATGAAAAATAATTTGATTATTGATAATGAGCGAAGTTGGCTCAGTCGGTAAAGCATCTGCTTGTTGAACCAAAGATCGTGGGTTCGAGTCCACCCTGGGCGGAAGACTGAAGCCAGTGCATTGTATGAAAACATCTCTCCCCTGTTCCACAGATGCAGGCTATGTTACAGTGGAAAACACTCTGTCCCTCGGATAAGACGTTATAAAATGGAGGCCCCATGTAGAGGAGAGTCACCACCTTTGCACGTAAAGAACACACTGCACTATTCGTATAAGATTAGGGGGAAACCCTGGTGTAGTGGTCCACCTGCACTCCCCCAGTCACTTATATCAAGAGAAGAGACGGGTCACAGTGATTCAGTTTGCTTTTCGCCTCCCAGGCACAGGTGACGCCAAACAAATAATAATGATAAATAGTGGGTTTATCAGTACAATTAGCATAGACTATGACACACCCAGTGCTTCAGAGTATTATATTTTATCACTGCTGCCAATATTACAGCGAAAATGATAAATCATTAATTTCCATTAAGTCAAAATCATTTCTTTTTTTCCTTGTGAAAAGGAAGCAAACAAGCCAGAGAATCGCAAGGAGCGTCCATGGATCATTACAATGGGTCATCGTCCAGCTTATTGTACCAATAATGATGCTGATGATTGCACCAAGAATGAAGGCATTGTAAGTAAAACTGTAGCTCGAATTTTAACACAATCAGTTTACTTGACATCAACACCATTATCTTGAGATACTTTAGGAGTGGTCTACGAGTGTGGATAGTTTCAGTACACAATCGTGATGCCTCTCTTCCAGGCTGAAATTCAGACCATTATAGGACGATATTTCACCAAACCAAAGGAGATGCTTCAAGGCTTTGTTGAAACCGTTCTCTTTAAAAAAATTCTTTAGATATTTTTCTATATGATTTTGTGTATATATATGGTATATTCTCCTGAAAGAAAAATACTTTTGTTGCTGATAAAAAGAATGAAATCTGATCATATAAGGCAACCAGTGATTAACTGTCATGTGTTTTTAATGGACACCCAACGTACTACATAATGTTACAATAATCACTTGTATCACCCATGCTTAAGATGATAGGATTGAATTATTCTTTGTCTTTTTGCTCTTTCCCATTTAATTGGCCATTACGGATTTCAATACTGAAAGTGAAAATATGATTCAATAGTTTCCCCAGTGTCATTGTGAAAGATCATGTAATTCACTTTTGGAAGAACAGAAAATACATACTGTTTGCCTGTCATTTAAAACAGCTACACCATATTAAAAACCCTTTGTGAACCCTGATTTTCCCAAAGGAATTTTTAAAAATGAAGATGATTTGTTTTTATAAAACTTAAAGGAAAAAAAATCGACAAAAAATAAAGGAACACTGCATGTAGGTGTAAATCATGGTTATCGATTATTGTAGGGTTTTGTGCAGCTGAATGAAGGCTAGTATAATAGTGGACCATTATGTTCGTGCTGCTATATTTAATAACAATTTTGATGGACAATAGCTCAGATATGGTACAGGTATACAGCTTTTCTTGTTATCAAGACAGTTGGGACCTGTTTCATAAAGCTGTTTGTCAAGTTATGCTTGACTGTAGGCTTACTGTGTATATAAAAAAAAGTTTACACTTTGAAAAAAGTCCTGGGAATTGAAAAAGATACAACATGGGGATAAATTTTTCACATATATTCTTGGGTTTGGGTCTTATCTATCAGATGAAAGTAAAAATTTAGACAGAATGTTGCACTTGAATGAGCATTGTCCATTTTTGTAAAGCTCAAAGAAATCGATTTGCGCAGAAATGCTCATTTTCATGCTGTATCAAGGAAAGACGGCGAAAACAAACCGACCGTGCAGTACATTGATTTCTCATATTTATCTTTTGCATTTTCAGTCAATTTAAATAAAACAGATACATTTCAATATTTTGTAACAAATTTGCCACCCAAATTAACTTTTTAACCCTAGGTAGCACAACCTTTACCTTTTTTGTGCTAGCTGGATCTGAGGACTAAATGTAAACAAGAGTTCTTTTTTGTTTTTGTCATTTAAAGTTGGTTTAAATTTCATATTTCATTTAATACTTGTTTCTCCACACTTTTCCCAGGCATGACAATAATTAACAGTAGGAAAACCTAAGCCATTTCATGTGTATCACTGCTCCTTGTAAAGCAGAGATCATCATGATGGCCTCAGTATGTGGGGGAGGGGGCGTATTGGTGCTCGATGATAAGTTTTGGGCAAGGAAACAGGTTAAAAAGGTGAAAGGTGAAAAATATCTTCAGATCAATCTTATTAGTTAAAGTCCATGTGCTCTTCATGATGAATGTTTTATCCATTGAATATTTCCAAGTTCTGCACAAAGCATTTGTCACAAACTTTTCAAAAGTAAGTGGTGCTCACTCAAGCGGAAAGATTTTTGACAGTTATATCGTCATTCACTTAAAAAGATCTGTACCAATGTATAAATGGGGAAAAAACTTCATGATATTACAAATATAATGTTTCATAGGATTATTTCTAAGTATAAACTTTTTTTATATGCACTGTATTAATGACTTGAATATGTCATTGCATTACCTGTATTGTGAAACATACTGATTGATAGATATCTTTGTACAGGATAAATAGTCTGTTTCTTTCCAAAATTAGAAAATAAATCTGCTGTCATAGCTCTCGATGTTAATTTATGCTATTTAGCTCATTTGCTTCCTGGAAATAGATGGTCCCTGATGAAAGCCTTTGGGAATTGCAGATTCCAGTAGTCATTTCGCTACCTATATTTTAAAATGATCTATGTGATTTTCTATAATTTAGCCGCTTATTTTCCCTTTGGATTTTTTATTTTTTATTACAGATTCGCAGTGCTGTAGAGGAATTGTTCTATAACAACGGTAAGTATAATCTGGTGAAATGTGGAAATTGTTGATAGTACCTGTTTGAAGTTAGAAAATTATAAAGTCATAGAATTGCATGTAAAAATATGGACAATTTATATGTAGCTTATTTGTGACACAAATCTTAACATGCTCTATTTGCAGAAAATAACATGTTGATAGCAACTATATCAATAAACATTCATATGATTCATTTTGTGCTTTTATGAGACTTGGAGCAAATGGTGGAGTTTCACTTTCCAGAATCACGATGACATTACCTATGTGGTCAATTAACCCCCCCCCCCGATCAGAGATAACAATTTTTTACAATATCTAGAAGTTCATGATATTTTAATTGTTTGTTTGATATTGTTAAAACTCTCACCTATCAACTTTTTTTATTTATTCAATTCAATTTATTTATTTAACCATCATCAGGTACAGTACAACTGCACAAGTACTTACCAAAATTAATTATCATCAAACAAATTGTATATCAGTATAAATAAAAAGAGAATACACCAGCAAAAAAGCAAAATGATGGTTTATCTTTCAAAAATCTTTTTTTTTTTCATTTAGGTTGGATTCCTGTTTTATTATACATATCATGTATTGTTTGTTCACTATGTCCAGGTGTTGATGTTGAATTCTGGGCCCATGAACACAGCTATGAACGTCTATGGCCAGTCTACAATCGCAAGGTTTATAATGGGAGTTTATCTGAGCCCTATACTAATCCCAAGGCTCCTGTTCATATCATCACTGGGTCTGCTGTAAGTATGCATGTTTCTCAATATTGTTTCATGACAGAACAGTACTGCCAAAATATTGTAACATTGAAATGTTAATGAATAGAATGGAAATTGTGGGCTTATGATATATCAACTACCGGTAAATATTGAAAATATAATGAATGAAATGTAGGCCTGCTTCGATCACTGGCAGTTAAAAGTGTATTCTACAGACATACACCTTCTACAACTTTATACCTTTCCGATAAAGCTTGTCATTATCAATCTCAATACAAGAGTTTTAAGCTCTTGAAATGATTCCATATGATTCATTTAAGGAAAATTTTTGATCAAACAAATTGGTATTTGACTATTTCTAGCAAATTTTATGAAACTTGACCTTGTTTCACATTCATAATTATTCAGTAATTGTAGTTAGGTACCTGTCTAGAAAGCTCTTTATGTTTTTAACCTATAGGAGGGCCTTGAGCACCTAGCAAAGGTGGATACATGCGCTATACAAATCCTATATTTATTATTTATTATTACTATTATTAACCATATTAATGAATGTTTTTTCTCTTTCATTAGGGCTGTGTTGAAAGACGAGACCCCTTTTCAAATACCGAGCCTTGGGATGCATTTCGATCCAATGATTATGGCTACACCAAGATGCACATCATTAATACAACACATATTGACTTTGAACAAATCTCAGATGATAAGGTAATACTTCCCCACATTTTCAAACATATGATTGATTGATAAGATGCAAATTGACTTTGAACTTAACACAGATGTTAAGGTCAGGGCTCTGTAACACAATCGATTTCTAAATGTCATTGACTAATGAAGATCAATATTGCATGCACATTTTGATCATAACACTGATTATATCCATCATAATAATAGTCAGAATAGGCGATTGATCTAAATTCTGTCATGTGACCAAAGATAGTTCCAACCGCTGTCACGAAATTGGGGAAAAATACCATGCATCCCGACATCTGACGTCACTAGCCGGGAACAGTACCCTGAGCTGTAAATAGTTAAAAAACTATGACTTGATGGGTGTGGCTTAAATCAATGGCATGGAGATTGTAACAGTGCGCGTACATGCAATGATCACTCACCTTTATCAAACTTTATTAATAATTTCTCACTCGAAGACCGAGATTTACACTTCCTATATGTTTTATTTGATGATAATACCAATGACGGATGTAAACCAAATACTGTATATACGGCCTTTTGATCAGAGGTTTGGTGGAACTATGGTCCCCTCGGAGAAGCGAATGCTACCATTTTCTTTGGGGGCTGTGCCTCTCAGGAAAATATTCACATTCTGGCTTCACTTCGGGAACCATTATAGTTCCAACCACCTCCTCTGATGACCGTACATATTTGTTCTCTAGGAACCAATCAGAATTGTGCTTTCATATTTGCAATCCAATGCAAAATCTATTCATAAACCATTGACTTCATTAATCACCAGGTTCCTATTATCTGATCTTTAACCCTAAAAGGCCTTGGGCGAAGGGGGGGGGGGGGGTGGGCGGAATTTGCCCCCCTCGATATTTTTCGCGATAAATCCGCTGCCCAAAATTTTTCAACCGTGCTGCTCGACGAGTTTTGTCTCACCTGCGAAGCAGAGTGAGACTATAGGCGCCGCTTTTCTGACGGCGGCGTCAACACCAAATCTTAACCGAAGGTTAAGTTTTTGAAATGACAGCATAACTTAAAAAGTATATGAACCTAGTTCATGAAACTTGGTCATAAGGTTAATCAAGTATTACTAAACATCCTGCCTGAGTTTTGAGTCATATGACCAAGGTCAAAGGTCATTTAGGGTCAATGAACTTAGACCATGTTGGGGGAATCAACATCAAAATCTTAACCTAAGGTTAAGTTTTTGAAATATCATCATAACTTAGAAAATATATGGACCTAGTTCATGAAACTTGGACATAAGGTTAATCAAGTATTACCAAACATCCTGCCTGAGTTTTTAGTCACATGATTAAGGTCAAAGGTCATTTAGGGTCAATGAACTTTGGCCAAATTGGGGGTATTTGTTGAATTACTATCTTAACTTTAAAAGTTTATGGATCTGATTCATGAAACTTGGACATTAGAGTAATCAAGTATCACTACACATCCTGTGCGAGTTTTAGGTCACATGATCAAGGTCAAAGTTCATTTAAGGTCAATGAACTTTGGCAGAGTTGGGGGTATTTGTTGACTTACCATCATAACTTTGAAAGTTTATTGGTCTAGTTCATACAACTTGGACATGAGAGTAATCAAGTATTACTGAACATCCTGCGCAAATTTCAGGTCACATGACCAAGGTCAAAGGTCAATGAACTTTGGCCATGTTGGGGGTATATGTTGAATTACCATCATTACTTTGAAAGTTTATGGATCTGATTCATGAAACTTGGACATAAGAGTAATCAAGTATCACTGAACATCCTGTGCAAGTTTCAGGTCACATGACCAAGGTCAAAGGTCATTTGATGTCAATGAACTTTGGCCATGTTGGGGGTATATGTTGAATTACCATCATTACTTTGAAAGTTTATGGATCTGATTCATGAAACTTGGACATAAGAGTAATCAAGTATCACTGAACATCCTGTGCAAGTTTCAGGTCACATGACCAAGGTCAAAGGTCATTTAATGTCAATGAACTTTGGCCATGTTGGGGGTATTTGTTGATTTACCATCATAACTCTGTAAGTGTATTGGTCTATTTCATAAAACTTGGACATAAGAGTAATCAAGTAACACTGAACATCCTGTGAGAGTTTCAGGTCACATGACCAAGGTCAAAGGTCAATGGACTTTGGCCATGTTGGTGGTATTTGTTGAATAACCACCATAACTCTGAAAGTGTATGGATCTAGTTCATAAAACTTGGACATAGAATAATCAAGTATCATTGAACATCTCATGTGAGTTTCAGGTCACATGACCAAAGTCAAAGGTCATTTAAGGTCATTGAACTTTGGTCATTGAAGATTGCTTTCATAACTTTCAAAGTTTAGAGATTTAGTTTATAAAATGTGGATATAGGGGTAATCAAGTATCACTGACAAGTCTTTAATAGGTTGCATGATCAAGGTCAAATATCATTTATTGTCAATGAACGTAGTATTGTGTCATTATATGAATGGTGTTTTTTTGTGAATAATTTTCAAGTATTAACCTTCCGTTATAAGAATTTATTTATTTATTTATTTATTTATTTATTCAAGGATATTTATTCAGGATGACAAGATCAGTAAAAAAAACTATTTACATCATGGTCCTGACATTAAAAACATAAATACATGTAACCAATAATATATTTAAGATGAGATAAAAATCAAAGTAATATCTAAAAATTTGTGCTTAAAGTGATACAATGCAATACAAGAAAATTTTCAACCTGTTATACAAAGAAATAAAGTAAATGTAATTAAATTAAATTATTTATCAACGAATTAAAGTACACAATTCAGAGACAAAGTGTATGAATTAATGGTTACAGAACTATATAAAGATCGATAAAAATCAGGATAATAATACATATTCATAAGTTGAACACTGATATGAGATAAAAATGAAAAAAAGTGGTATAATTTACATAAAAGTATTCAAAAAATAATAACTCTATCAAACACTTATTAATTCATTTTCTCATCAATGTTTAGAGATGAAACATGGCCTTTTATTGTTCTTTGTTGTTGTTTCAGGGTGGAGCAGTGATTGACAGTTTCACTCTTATCAAAGACAAGCATGGTCCAGAAGCATGGCTGTAATCACTTGAGCAGAGGTGGAAGAAATATTGTCTGTATAAATCATTATGAACACACACCTACATAGGCACACCTTCACTGGAAACAAATGACATCTATTTCCTATTGTTAGAAGCAATTTGTAACTCTACTTGCTTACTTTTCCTGTTTGAAATGCAATAATGGGACTTTGAATATATTTCTGAATTTTATCCTTTTCAAAAGTGGATTTACACATCTGAAATAAGTTTAATATAAGATTTGTTATTAACCTAAATTATGGAATTGAACTCTGTCGTGAATGGGTGGAGATGGGCTTGAATGTCATAAAAATTTGGATTTTTTTTTACATCTTTGGCACATTTTTTTTGCGTGTGTGTGTCTACCATATACTAAGATATTAATTTAGTGTTTGTGAGTGGGTGGGTGGAAGGAGCTCCTAACTTTATAAAATGAATGGGAAGAAAATCTATGAAGTGTGATTATTTTCATCAAGATTTTTGTATAAGTGATATGATAATGTTTATGGATTATGATGAATAATTTCATTGTTTTTAACTAAATTACCATAACAAAAGTATGGAAAGTGAATAGTGAATGTGCAATCCTGTAGTAACAATTGATGATAAAAATTATTCAATGTTGGACAATTCGTAATGTGTACACACCCTGAAATATATTTGTTTTGAGTATTTACTTATGATGTAAAATAGTGTGCTCACTGAATTTCAGCTGAATTTTTATGAAAGTTCCTTTAATTTTAGATTATGAAATCCAATCTGAATATGTTGAAAGCACTGTTATTAGACACAGTTGCATACCATTTTTAAGTGCCTTGGACACAACTAGTCTCTATTAGACTGTGTTATCATTGCTGCAATAAACGTTCTTTCACTTGAAAAATAGCATATTCATTTTTAGCAGATAATCATCTTAACACGGCTCCAAATATTGTTGCCAGGCAATAACTAACAATGTTGAAATATTTCAGCCTTATTTCGGCCTCACTTTGGTTCTTTCGTCATGCATTTTTAGCCCCATTTGTAGCATGCACATGTAGTGTGATATATTTTGCACAGTGTAAGACGAACTCCACTTGTGGGGCCCGTTTCATAAAACTTGTTATAATAACAAAGATGCAATAACAGTTTGAAATAATTCAATTTGATTGGCTTATTATAGCAATCTTGTTGTAGATAGTGTGCATACGTTATTGTATCAAGTCTGTTTGAAAGGGATAACCTGACATTTATGGCATCATACACAGTTTTTTGGTCAGCCATGACTGGGCCCCTGGGGGGCATTCAAAATATTTTTTGATGGGGATGTGCCCCTCTGAAATGGGGGTCTAAGAAATTGATTATATAAGGGTAAAGTACAGGGTCTTGGGAACTAAATATATACCGCGCGGTGTGAAAAACAGGGTTTACGGAACAGGATCGTGGCACTGTAGGTACGGTTCACCATAGCGCTGTGAATGCGCTAGTCATGCATGGAGCGGCTACTTGTTATATGTAGGAAGTTGCGAAGCCGTACCATCTCTCGCATGTGATGCTCGCGCTTGACAATTTTGGCAGAGCTGGGGAACTGAGATGTCATGTAACGCGGGTGGCTTCTGAACTGAACTTTCGTCAATCAGAGTATCTAGAGAATTGAATATTAAGTCTGATAAAGGGGGTCAACAAAGTGGCACGTCCCCGTACCACCAATATATGTGAGTGCCCCCCCCCCCCCTTCCAGGACTTGGCAATTAATAATTTACCAAAGTGCATTGATTTTAATCGGAAATTATACATTATTTAATGCTATTGTTCTTGTATTCTGAATCATATACATATATTTTTCAACCATTGGTTACCCCAATAGGTTTTGATGAATCTCAGTATGAGCAATGTTTGGATTCTTTTCCAGATGAGGGGATGGGATGAATTACTTATGTAGTACTATGTTGTGTGAAAGATTGGATCTAAAATCTGATATGGCTTGATGAAATTTATAATAAATATGCCAGAAAAAAAAAAATTGGTGCCCCTAATGTATGGGGTGTTGATATCACTTCTGATATTCGACAAAAAATTCAGGAAACATTTTACATTTGTAGCTTTCTGAGAAACAATAACTACTCTGTATTAGTGTTACCCAGAGAGGGTACTTGCTATATATATATATATATATATGCCTACATCCTACGAAAGGGCGAAGTCAATGAATGGGTTTATTCCGTCATAATACACATATAGACGTAAAGACGAAGGTAGAGGGCGTTAAGGTGCATTACAAACAACGAAATAAGACAAAAACATTCGCCTTGAACACAGATGTAGAGAAATATAGTGCGTATAAAAAAAAGCTTACACTTAGAAAAAATCCTGTAAATTATACATTTGTAATATCCTGAAGATTTTTCCACATTTTAACATTGGTACAGATCCATTTAAGCAAATGACGATATAATCATCGAAAAATATTTCCGCTTGAGTGAGCACCACTTACTTTTGAAATGTTTGTGAAAAATGATTTGCGCAGAACTTTGAAATAGTTATGCGAATAAAAGTAGACCTTAATCATAAAGAACACGTGGAATCTAGCTAGTACAATTGATTTGAAGATATCTTTTACCTTTTAAAATTTGTTTTCTTGCCCAAAACACTAAGAAGAGTGCGTCACCCCCATCCCACTCCCCCCACACACCAAGGCTATCGTGACAATATTTGCTTTACACTGAGCTGTGATTTACACGAAATGGCTTAGGCTTGATTTTCATTTTGTTAATCATTGTCAAGCTTGAGAAAAGTGTGGAGAAACAAGTATTAAATGAAAAATGAAATGTAAACCCACTTTAAATGATAAAAACTTAGTGAAAAAATGGAAATGTCTGAAATAAACTATTGTTCAGATTACTCGCACATTAAAAAATGGCACATTTACATACAATTAAATAGAAAGAAAATGAAAGAAAAAATTATTGTGTACTAATATTCATGAATATTTTGTATGTTTAATAGATGATTTATTAATAAAATACATGTATATATAGAACATTTTACTTCACTATGTAATGTCTGTTGATTCTATGTTTCACATTCCCTAATGCATAATTTGTTACATTTACCAACTCTCATGTCAGATTGCCAAGCCTGGTGAAGCATTGTTGATTCATTCCTGGGTGTCTCCAATTAGTAATTAGGAAATAATAACAATAATAGTGATAATAATAATAATAATAATTATGATTAATGATGATAATAATAATAATAATAAAAATAATAATAGTAATAATAACAAAGTTCATGGTTATAATAATGATAATAATAATAATAATGAAAATAATAATAACAAAGTTCATAATGATGATGATGGTTATAATAATGATAATAATGATATAATAATAATAATAATGATAATAATGACAGTAATAATAATAATATCAATAACATTTTAATGATAAAAATAGTGGTAAATGGTAACAATAATAACTTTATCTGAATTGCAATATTCATTTTGCATAATTTGTCAAATTATTTGACTGGAAATGAAGTCATTATTTATAAGAATTATAGGACCATTAACACTTGTTTGATGAAAACAATGTAAACTGGTATTGAAATGAAGTCAAATGATCTGCTCAGAGATTATGAGAAAGTCCAGAGAGAAAGTTCAAACAAAGAAAAATATTAAAGCTCCATGGACAATGATATATTTAAGGGCTTTTCTAGCTATGACAAATTTATTTATTAATAGCTTTGCATCAAAATAATGCATCATTAAGATGTTCATATCCAAAATAGTGAGCAAAAGCCACAAAAGATGATGATGAAGAGAATACATCACAAACAGGAAAGAGAAGAAGACAAAAGGAGAGGGGGATAGAGAGAGAGAGAGAGAACAAGAAAAGGGGGAAGAGCAAGTGTGTGAGAGATCGAGAAGAGCTAGGGAAGATAGGGCCTAGTGGAAAGAAAGAAAGTAAATGGTATTCTACTACTTTTGAACTTGTAAACATTTGACGAAACAGGTAGTCTTAAGGAGAGCATTTTTTCTTTTACTTCAATGAATCACATTTTTCTTGTTCTTTTTCCAATCTCTTTTTATTTTTCACAATACCTTTATTAATTTCCTATCACAATATGGATCATTTCATTAGGCATATACCATCATCATCAATCATCAGCATGCAGGCATCAGTATCATATTCTTCATCATTATGTAACTGCATTTTCATCACCAACATCTTCATCATCATCATCTGCACCACCACCACCATCAAACTTCCACCACCAACACTACCACTGCCACTATCAACATCATCATGACCATCATCCCCATCATCACCATCATCATCAATCAATCATCATCTATAATATTTTTTCCCCTCGGCAGAACAATAACCTCCCTCCGATTCCCGTACCTATAATATATAGGTGAGCGGCCAGAAGCCCAAAAGTGCCTTATTTCTTGACTTTAATCCCCCCGGCTGGATCATAGCAAAATCATTCATCAAATTAAAGGAAATTTTCTGAATTTTTCGGAATTGGGCATTAAAAATGCCGTAATGTGTAGCATCACCATGGAAACCAGCCTTGAATAAGCCACGCCCATTTTACATACTTATTGAATATTTCTTGTGAATATTGATTTTTTACTCATTAATTTAAATTATCAGGTATTTTTTCTTATTTTCAAAGGATATATCGACTATATATTGTAAGAAGACTTACTGAAAAACAACTTAGCATGAATTTTATGAACATTTTCTCAGAAATTGTTGCCTAGCAACAAAACTTTCCTTAGCAACCATTTAGCTCCTTAAGTAAACCACTTATTTTTCCATTTCAAACCTAACTTTTAACTTTTTAACTAGGTTAAATTAAACCAAATAAGTTGCACCAAAGAAATTTTGTAAAGTATTATTGAAAAATAATAAAAAGAACTGAAAACCCCCATTTTAGCCATTGCGAACCTCAAATAAATTTGCTAAGCTCTACCTGACATATCCCTTCACATCGTACAAATCGCCATATTATTGTTCATTTTGACTGCATTGATACACATACGTATACAAGTCACATACATTATATTATTTTGTGGTGAAAAAGTTGATTGAGTTAATGATACCTGATCAATTAACATGCAGTATCTTGTCTTCAATAGAACAACAGCAAAATGACCATTTCATATTACCCATGGATACCAATTTATTGCCTAGCAACGACTATTTTCCATAGCAACGACTATGTTAAACCTCTTCTCCCTGGACAAATCTGTGGAAAAATAGTCCATTATGAGCAACAATACTGACACAATTAACATATAGATGCATACAACCTTGTTTTCAATAATCATTCAACAAACTGACTATTTTATAGCTTCCATGGAGACAAATGTGTTGCCTAGAAACAATATTTCCTTGCAACGGCAATGATACCACTCTTCATCTCGGCCAAATGTGCTCAGGAAGTTGTGCCATAGAGTAAAAATATTGAGAAAATTAACATATGATTGTTTGTTATCGATAGGCAAACAGCGTTCCGGATTTGTACCATTATCTACTGACCAATTCCATTGCCTAGCAACACTATTTACCTTAGCAACGATGTATTTTCCCCTTAAAAATCTTGAGGAAAATAATCCATTTTTAAGTGTGCAGTGCCATTTGGTAAAGGGATGGTCCAGGCTGAAAATATTTCTATCTAAATAAATAGGGTAATTTCACAAGGCTAAATGCTGAAAATTTCTTAAAAATCGGAGAACAAACAAAGTTATTGAATTTTAAAGTTTATCAATATTTTTTGGAAACAGTTATATGCATATCGGCATGAATATTCATTAGATGGGCTGATGACGTCACATCCCCACTTTCCTTTTTGTTATGTTATTACATGAAATCATAAATGTTTCATTATTTCATACATGTGTAAATGATGTGTCTGCATTAAGATGAAATAAGTTGCGGCAATAAATAACTAATGTACTTAATCAGTTGTCAATCCAATTGTTTTAGTTCTTGGTAGAACATTTTTGAATAATTTTAATTTCATATAATAAATACAAAAGAACAAGTAGGGATCTGACATCATCAGCCCACCTAATGAATATTCATAAAGACATACCAAGAACTGTTTCACCGGAATAATGCAAATTTTTTTAAAATTAAATGACTTTGTTATTTGTTATCCGATTTTGATTAAATTTTCACCATTTTGCTTTGTGAATTTTACTCTATTTATTGAGATATAGAGATTATCCAGCCTGGACCATCCCTTTAAATAATATACCTACATGCATACTGGCAATGGTAAATTAAAGGACACCACTTCATTTCTCTTATTTTAAAAAAGAAAATCATTTATCCTTGTTTGTATATTGCTTGTCTACCAATTCTAAACAGTACGATGAGCCTGGCATTTAAACTTTATGAAACAGCATGCAGCTTCACAGAGAAATTTAAATGTTGAAGATAAAAAGAGAATAATATGGTTTGGAGGATACATTGCTGGGTACATAACATTTTTTTAGTGTGCTACAGTATAGGTATAGCATTGATGATATAATATAATGGACAACACTACTCTTCAGGCACAGTCCCTGATTAAAACTTCGATCATAAAGTGAGTCTTCACCTAAGGCTTGTACAAATATTTTTTTTAATTTTAGAGACCTCCTATACTCAATTAAGTCATTGGCAGAGGCTTTTGGCTGCATATTCAGATCACTTTCCTCGAGTGAATATGGAATGGTTAACAAATGGATCTGGCTTGTCATATAATACCTAATCATCCATGCATGTCCAACTTCCAAGGTTGTGTCTGTGTGGAGGCTGTAGCCCAAAGATGCCAAAGCTGTGAGTTCGACAGGTTTCCGTTGAAACTTTAATACTATAATAGTGTCACAAGTTTAATCACACTTATAATGTCCCTTTCAATCTGATAACTGTCAAGAATCAGAGGGATGAAAGTATGAAAACTTGGGATCTTAAGCCTTAATATGGTGGTTGTTTACCTGATTGCTAAGAAAGCATGAATGCTTGTAAGCAAACAACCAGAGGACCGACAGCTTAATGTCCTCTCCAAGACCTGGTAACATGGTAATGATGATGCGCCTTACAAAAGAGCACTTATGCACCAAGTGGGAATCAAATCCAGGTCACCGGAATCGGAAACCCCCGCTCTACCGACTGAGCTATCATTCCTGATTAGGCCAAGAAAAGGACAAGAAAACCATTAAGGATAGAAAGGCTTACTAAATTGGAAGATCTGTACCACAGCTCTTGCTCTATGCTTCTCCACTGCTGAGTACGCAGCCCTTGGTGCTAAATATTGACCCCAAGTCTTGAATGTAGCTTGCAGAGCCATCACTGGCTGTTTGCGACTAACAGAAGTGAGTAATCTTTACCTACTCTGTATTATTGCCCCACCGTACGTCAGAAGAGAAGTCATCACCACAGATAAAAGAAAAAAAAAATCAAGAACATAGTATTCCACTCGTCAACCATGAACCTGCCAAGAGACTCAACAGAATCCCTTGATGACTCTGCACGCATGAAAGCGTCACCCTCTGGTTTAACAATCTCCAGTCTGTGATGCACAATATCACCTATGGACTTAGTACATCACTATCCAGGTCCAAGTGAAGAATATATAGCCTACCTGACCTTGTTTGAATAGCCTATGGGGCTATAATAGGGATGGAGTAACTTCCTGCAACTGTAAGGATGATCATAGGATACAACACTTTTGTGTCTGCTCCCTCCTACTAGAGCTATGAACTGCCACTGCCTTTGCCACTGCACGAGAGTCTTTTCACAGGAAAGCTACATGTAATTCTTGTACCATTAACAGGATATGACATCTTTAATGACCTAAGAAGAAGTGTGTCATTAATTATCTTACTGGTAAAAGACACCTATTTATGGTAATCTGACATTTTGGGGAAAAAATGATTATTTGCTCATGGGTTGTTAGATGGGGGATGGGGCAGGGACTTGATTGGCTCCTGATGGGGTTGTCGGTTATTAGGCTAAAACTTTGCTGAAAACGGTGCCTATATTCTGATTGTTAGTGTTTTAAGGTGAAAGAGCAAAGACATTCGATGCTAACAATCTTACCCCATATCTACATACCCCCTTAAAAACAAACTCCTGCACCCCTAGGCTCCCTTTGGTCATAGTATACTACATGATTTTAAAGGGCTATATTTGCTCTATGCCCATCTTCTCGGGTCACTACACAAGTCCTGTGTAGTAGAGGGTTCAAGCAAGATCTGGCTTTTGGGTTGAACGACTCCAGATCTTTGGCAGCGCATGGCTCTGGTAGGGGGGGGGGGGGCAGACCAAAAGGTGATGCACTGTCTGATCCTCCCCTCAGTCGTAGATAGTGTCTGCATCCCTGCTGTAGCCCCGAACTGCATATTAAGGACTTTGCACCTCCCTGTTCCAGACCATATGCGATTAAGACATAGTCAGAATGACCATTCGTCACTTGAACTTGGGGGCGTGATTCGCTAGGTCACATGGAAAGCTTTTGCGTCACAGACTGGAGGTGGTTTGACCAATATAAGGGGATCCTTTGACTATGTGCATAGCCATCAAGGGATTCAGTCAAGTGAAGGAAACCGTCTTGATTCGAGTCTTTTTTGGGCAGGTTCATAGTTAAAGAGTGGAAGAAGAAGGGCATATTTTTTTGCTTGTTTTTCAACCCATGCTGATACCTCTATGTGTGGGGGACTGTGTCACACAGTAGGTAAAGATCATCTACTCTTTTTGGTAGCAGACAGTCGGAAATTGCTCTGCAAGCAGCATTCAGGACTGGGTTAAACATGTAGCATACAGCAGAGCTATTGAACGGATGGTTTGGCATCTGCTCCCCATATCGTGTTAGCAAGCCTCTTTTTGATGTTATTCCTTTCTCCAGCTTTTGCCTTTGTCTCGGCAAAATGTTCTTTGTACGCAAGAGTTACATCAAGGTAGACAGGCTTGCTGGCGTGTTTCATTCACTTTCAAGTTTCAACACCATCTGACCAGCAGTTTCCGGTCTGCATCTCTATTGTTAGGGTGGAAGACGCTAAGTTGGGTTTTCTCTGGATAGTAAAGAGCCAGATATGCCAGAGCATCACTGAATGTTTTTTTCCACCTCTTCAAAAGAGTGATTCTATGAGGTAATGCACAGTTCATCAGTATGGGTAGCTCTTGGTGTTTGGGTGGATTAGTTGGTCGTTTGTGTATTTGGGCAAGGACACTTCTTTGTGGGGCACCATTTTTCTGCCTTTACAATTTGCTGCTAGAATCACCGAGATTCACAAACTACCGGTTTGAGGTCATGTTCTGAATTAGCCTTGTAAACTTGACGTCCTTTGTCATCACAATGACTTTTCTCGTAAGTAGACCTACCCTATGATTAAGTGGTTCATATATAAGCTGCAGAGAAGTAAAAAAAAGGTTGCTCCAGTTTTCAGACCTTCCTCAAATCATCTGATGTACTGAGTCCGATTCAGTACTTGATAAGTAAAGGACTTTCCTGGCCTGAATCTTGCCTACTTGAATGAGGAACTCGGTCACAAAGGGAACAATGCGGTTAAGCAGAAACCTTTCAAAGGGATTGTATGTGTGAGAGTAGGGAGGTTGTTCTGTAACTCCTTGGGCTGATTGGGTATTTGCCTGGCTCAGGTTAGGCAACTACCCTCAATTTCCTCTTGCCATTGTTTTTTTTTCATGCAAACAGTGTTTTAATATGTCAGCAGTCATTGGGCTGCAACAGGTCCAAGAAGTGTGATCTGCTCACAGAGGATCTAATCCAGGTTCCTTGTTGCTCTTCAATATTTTCTTTAATAGGATAGCACAAGCAGACAAGACGTTCATGCTGAATGGTCTTGTGTATTCAAATGACTCTTCAGTTGGGAGGCTGTCTCTGCTCTTTTAGGGAGGTTGGCCCTTCGCGGGCAATAAATGGCTAACCTTGACTGTACACAAGAAGATAGTTGGTCACTTGGTCGGTGGTCACTAGGGGTATAGTTTGAGACTCGCATAGTCTTTTTCAAGAATCCGAATTGTTTTCCCCGGCTTTTCTGCTGTAGTGAGTCATATCTATTGGAGTCATATCTATTGATTTATTAAATTACTGTCACTTTCTCTTTTTACTATCCATAATGGCAGTTGTCTATTTCCCCCTACATTCAAGTGTATCGGCACCAAAGGGGTAATTCTCAAAGCTCCTGAAATATTTATTGTACAACAGGTTCGTCATCCGTCAAGCCAGGAGAATAGTTTGCACGGCATCCTCGTGGAATATTTTCTGTGATGATTTCTTCAACAGCTTTCCACATGTGTCGTAATGAGTAGGGAGTGCTGGAAGATCTTGTGGATAGGTATTCGGATCTATGACAAACTGCTCCCAGATTGCTTTCTTCAGGGTGATACATCTGTGAAAGGGAACTGTGCATGGAGTGATGGCTGCATTCACCTTCAGCCCAATAGGTCGATGTTGAGTGAGCGGGAGAGGGTCAAGCACAACCTTCTCACATTTTGTTGGGTGATGCAATCTGACATGCATCTGACCATAAGTTCTCTACAAGTTCTCCATCTCGTTGGTTTATCCATATCCCCAGATAATGCGGTGACTGTTGAAATCCCCAATAATTACATTTCCTCGATCGGAGGTGGCTTCTCGAGGAAGGGAGAAAGATTGGTTAGGAGGTTTATAGAAAGAACTTAAAGAAATACTCATAAGTTCAATGGTTAGGACTTTGCACTTTAGCTTGATGAAGAGGCCTACTCCTAATTAATTCTACTTAAACAGATATTTGACCTGCTAATTAACTGCTGGAATCATTAATGCCAATTTGAATGTACAGGGACTAACCGGTTCCAGTGGGCAACAGGCTCAGATTAGATTAATTTTTGTTGTCTACTTGATAGATGTACGGCATACTGAGGATATCTTGATCTGTGTTTAAATCACGGCAGATGATCATTGAAAAGCTTTTTTTCACCAAGTTGTCCAGATAAACCAGCAATCCTGCCTAGAGGTCTGCAAGTAGTCTATTGTGTTAACTGTCCCATTGCCCATGCATTGGTATAATAAAGGGGGGGGGGGGGAGAAAAACGAATTTGCAACACAGGAAAATTGCCAGAATTGCAGATAGAAACATTGATAGATCATTGTGATTTACATATTTTAGTAGGTACCCCCAAAAGTAATTAGCTTTTGAGTTCACAATCACTACAGCTTAGGAATTATATTTGTCATACTGATAAATAATTTCGTTTTCCCAATTGCAGACACTTTATGACCTATTGGTTGGTCTTGGATATGTATTTCCCTTCCTAAAATGTACGATAAAATGTTCCAAATAACAAACTAAATGATATTGTTAATAATACACATTTCCTCTCCCATTGCCGTATGCAGCGAAAAGTTACATTTTTAAACTGACAATTTTCACAAAATTTACCAAAAGTGTGCAAGATATCCTTCAATTTAGCTATGAAAAAGCGCCCCTTGCCAAAAACAGTAGCTTCGCTCCCTCGCTTTGTTTCTTGGAAAATTTGTCTTGCCACCCCAAGGAAAAAAATTCTGCATACAGCCATGCCCTCTCTCAATATGCCGACTGCCTGGCCAGATGGGTGAAATTAATTGTCAACACCATGATAAATGCTTAGAATAGTATAAGATGCATTTTGAGGACCAAAAAGGGATTTTTTGGGAGGTTACAGGCTTGAAATATCGCCAAAAGTGATGGTTGCTAGGGAAAATGCTGTTGCTAGGCAACATAATGGTTTCCATAGGTAACAGAAAAATATATTAATACTCTATTATTTAGATTAGAACAGATAACATGACACAGCAGGGTATCTAAGAATGATTTATAACAATATTATAAAATCCATTAAATGATGCGTATAGTCGTAAATACACACAAACATATAATTATTAGTGATATCCGTCACATGCAAGGGTTAACCAAACATGGCATTAATGCAATTTTTCATGATCATAAATGCATTATACATCCTAGTCTTCCTCTTTTATCCCTTTTTCATCAAAATTCACCTTCTTTATTAGTTTTTACAAATTAAAAACTAAAAAAAAATGATAAAATGAATTAATCTTGTAAAAAATAAGAGAATATTGAAAAGTGAATATGGTTGCTAGGGAAAATAATGTTGCTAGGCAACAGTTTTTAAATCAAATATATAAGAAAGATATATTTGGTCGCTAGGCATTATCATATCATTCAATCTGTAGTGATTTTATCACTGTATAGTCTATATTTATATATAAATTAGAGTAATTAATTAACAAATATAAATGATAAGTTACTGCTTTGCATTTATCACAAAAATGGGCGTGGCCTATTCAAGGCTGGTTTCCATGGTGAAGCTACACTTTGCGACACTTTAAATTCTCAGTTCTGAAAAATTCAGAAAATTTCCTTCTAAATGATGCATGTTTTTGCTTTGATCCAGTCGGGGGGATTAAAGTCCCAAATTTTGGCCTCTTGCCGCTCGCCTAATATACGGTACCGGTATAAACGTATGCGCGATGAGCTGAGCTAGCCTAGCCTGGGCGGCCGCGGCCGGTCTTAGATCTCACAGCATTTCTGCATGCAATTCTATCGCGATTTCCGGACACTGGACACATCTACTAATCTTCAGATTTTAGCCAGGTAAGAATGTCTAATTTACGTTAATTTTTATTCTAGTCTTGAATCATGATTTCTCTTATCAGCAGGAAGTAGTGCTAGTAGAATAATGGAGTTTATCATTATTTATATCGTTTGTTTGGATCGCCTGTGGCTGCTAGTGCTAGTTCAGTTGTCAGCGAGGCAAGGTCCAGGACAACCACCCTGCTGCATGGCCATGATGCCGAAAGTTCCGGGCCAGCTCAAAGCTTGAGTGTGGTGGTGGTGTGAGTACAGCGTGGACTCCCGAGCCAGGCAGGGGTAACTGCCCCAATTTTACTAAATAAATTGGAATAAAATGAAAGTTGCACTCGTTACTCCATGCTCTTGAAAACATGACCAATCAAGTTCTTTTCCATGATCGAAAGAAGAAAATTTGGCTTTCATTTGACTTGTGAAAATAATCATAATGTCAAACTCATAACTCAAAGCCGATTCGATTCTGCTCAAAAATTTGACGGAATAAAGCCATTTTGGTATGTATTTCCACTCTCCCATATATACATGTATGTTCTATATTAGGGCTAGATATATTATTATGAACCTTCTCCATATTTTCATTTTCAATTTTGGGTGGCTGTCGCAAAACAAAAAGGAACTCTTCCCCAGTTAGCAGTAGCAGCTCAGACTTTAGACAGGAATAACCGTCGTTTCTGGGGATTTATATTAGACGGCTGGCAGCCGTCTGTTTCGAGGAGGAGTTTAACAGTTAAAATTTTTTATTTCTCCTCGCACACAGACAATTCGCAATCGTGCAGCCGCCATTAGGGGGTTAACAATGCAAAATCCCCCCAACGGGGCTCATCGATTTTTGTCTAGGCCCCTATTTCATAAAAATATATAAAAAGAACTGGACCAAAATAAAGATTATTATTCCGTTTTGGCCTGAAATGCACCAAAACGGAAAAAAATAAATTTAAAGGGAAAAAAACAGTGACTTGCTTCGGTTGTCATGCAACTCCCACTTCCCTGGTTAAATATCTGAACTTAATACATAAACATATGGCCATTGAGTCCCTGTAGTACAAATCGAGTTAGAACTTCGGTCTCTGTAATTGGTGAGTGGAGCCAATGGAGTTCAGCGGAACAACCAATATAACAGAGACTGAAGCTTTTGGTCTAGGGGTTTATTTAAAGGAAAATGAAAACTTTGGAACAAGAAAGCTTGTGTGAAAACAGAAAAATCAAAGAAACAGATCAACAAAAGTTTGAGAAAAATCGGACAAATAATGTGAAAGTTATGAGCATTTGAACATTGCGATCATTAATGACATGGAGATCCTCTAATTGGCAATGCAATAAAGATGTGTGATGTCACTTGTGAACAACTCTCCCATTACTTTTCTATATATTTCACTTAAACTGCCTCTGTTGTCACATCCATCAGTAGATCATGTATCCTTTCTATAGGAGGGCATTTACAGATTTTCAGAGAATACATTATGGATAAAGAGTTTTGTATCACCATTTTATAAGAAAGAACAAAAAGAGACATTTTGGGGGTATTTATACCTTTATACCGCATCTACTGGAAAAATACAGTTGTTCCTGCAGTCAAGTTTCCAGGTCTATCTTGTTGTCTTCCTAGCTTGGATAAGTTCGAAAACTGAGTCTGTGCTATTTGTGCAATGTGCTGTGCCAATTAATGTATTGGAATGAAATAGGCACTATTCCCGTGCGTGAACATAATGCCACGCAGAGAACTTGTCTAACTTTGTCTTGAAGCCATTGATTGTTGATGCTGTGACTACCTCAGTAGGCAAAGAGTTCCAGTCATTAACCACTCTAACACTGAAGGTGTTTTGTCTCACTGCCAGTCTACTCCTTTTCAAAAATAGCTTGTAAGGGTGGCCACGCGTTGCTTGAGTGGTAGCTGATGTGAAGAATAGGTCTCTATTCACATCATCAATGCCATAAATTATTTCATAGTCCATCAAAGGGAAAGTTGTTCACATGTGACATCACACATCTTTGTCACATTGCCAATGAGAGGATCCCATAGCATTAGTGATCACCATATTCAAATGCTCAGAATAACTTTCTCATTATTGTCCGATTTTTCTCAAACTTTCTTTGTGTTCTTAGATTTTTCTGTTTCCACACAAGTCCACTTGTTCCACAGGTTTCATTTCCCTTTAACAATTTCTGACATTTTATGTACTATTGGTGAGTGGAGCCAATGCAGTTCAGCGGAACAACCAAAATACAGGTCTACTCAGACTTCAGCTTTTTTAGCCGAGGCTGGTACTTTTAGTGTTAGTAACGTTAGCCCCGGAGCTCGTCACTTCAGCTCAGCCTCAGTGGCGACATAGACTCTAAAGTTTAGTCTATTAATTATTAGATCTAGGCCTATCTAAAATTAGTTAGACCTAAGTATCATAGTCTCGCAATCGCAGTGAATTGCCAATAAGTTTGAGTGAAGCTGACTTAACGTTAGAAATGTCTTCATCATCATGATCATGACAGAACTTGGAATAAAAAAAATTGATTGGTCAGTTTTTCAAGCTCATACTTTTCCAAGGCCACCAGTATAAATGGGGGTTGATTGCATATCACATAGATCTAATATGGTAGACTATCAAATTATTTGGGAGAACATACATGTACTCTTTCAGGCCATGCACGAAACCCATTTTGTTTGTAAGGTTTTGGTTTCATCAGAGTTTTTCCCATCAAATTTCAATTAAATTCAATTATCACTTCTGCGAATATGTTTTTGTGAGTGAATGTCACATAACTGATGGCTAGTTAGAATATTGGTGAGCACACCTTGGTGATTTGCAGGCATACATGTATGTTTATCATATAATGTAGATATTCTTGGTCACAATCCCACAGTGGTTAGAAGAGCGCAAGACATTGATAGGGGAGGTACTGTAAAAATGTTAAAGGTGTTGGTGCAAAAGGTAGGAATGAATGTGTTCAACAGAGATTGAAGCTAGGCAGTAGATATATATGTAAATTCCAGTCACTCACAAAAAAGTTAACACAGGGGATAGCATTTCACAGAAATTTGAAGGGAAAACTCTGATGCATTCAAAAGCTTACAACTAAGTGGGTTTCATGCCTAAAAACCCCAAAAAATTGAAAAAGTAGGTTTTGTACCCTTTGCCTTCGAAGGACCATAATTAAAGTAATAATTCAAGTTGATGAGTTTATGTATACTCAATTATGTTGAATAGATATCATAAGAATAAATCATATATTCTTGATATGACTGACCTTTAAACTTCATTTACCTTTTTTTAGAAACTCCCTGTAAATGAAACTTTCCAGTGATGAAAATTAGATCAAATTCTTAATTTTCTTGTATTGTAATTGAAAGCATTTAGACTTGTAGGCCTGCATGACCTTATTAAAATTTATGTAGCAGGGGGCAGTTGCCCCCTCCCCCCCTTGAAATTTGAAAGCTGACATAATTTTTTACACAAAATTTTTACAAAATTCACCCAAAGTAGGCCTATGCATGAAATCCTTCAATGTCACTTTACAAAATGCAAAAGCTCAGTTGCTTCACTATCTCACTTTAGAGTGTTTGAAAAAAAAGTTCTGCATACGGTCATGGACTTGTAGAAAGCATGTTGAATAGAATGAGATTATGAGAATGAATTGAATACTGAATTTATTATTCATTATACTAATTTGCACATGAAAATCACAAATGAAACCTTCAAGAGTTGTAAACTTTGGGGTAAACAGGCACTTTGAAATATTCTCAAAAAATTTCATGTGAGAATATATTCAAAATTAGTTTTATGTCTTGCAATTTTAAGATATATATATCTTCGATATCTACATGTAACACCTTCTTTGTCTCGGCCGAACGAAGTTCGGTAGATACCTAGTAATTACTTTTCCTGTTGGTCTGCTAGTCTGTTCCAAAATGTTAAAGTTTTTGTTTAACTTGCTCTCATAATACTACATGTGTGTCCATGAGGGTGATGGGGTTACTCGTTACAGGTCATATAGGGGTCAAAAGGTCAAATGATATTTGTTAGTTTTTGTTCAACTTGCTCTTATTTCTTTATTACTGCATCAATTATGTTCCCACTTAGTTTGTATGATCTTTGGGTATACCATTTGTGTGCCCATGAGGGTGATGGGGTCAAAGGATATCTAGGGACAAAAGGTCAAGTTTTTGTTCAAATTGCTCTCATTTCTATATTTCTGCATCAATTATGTTGACACTTTGTACATGTACATGATCCTTGGGCAATACCACATGAGTGATGGGGTCATCTTGGGATCAAAATGTCAAGTTTTTGTTCAAATTGCTCTTATTTCTTTTTTATTTCTCCTTCAATTTTACTTGGTACAAAGATCATGATCGCGATATCAGTTGATACTTGTGGTTTGTGAACCACCTTGTTTTTTTATATCGTGGTTTTTAATTTTAATAGCTGGATTCTTGCCAATGAAAGGTAATAATATGTACTGTAAATCTGTAATTGCTATTCTTCAAGGAATATACACATAATTTTATTTGCCTGATATCAGATCTCTGATACCTGAGTAAAAAGAAGGCAGCAAACCACAATCGCCGCAATCACAGTACAGTTTGCGTGACAAAACTTCATTTTTTTCCAACCCATTTTGTCGGATTGTGATCAAATTTTGAATAATATGATGAGTTAAAAAAGGGGGAAACTATTTTTAAATTGTGCTCTAAAGAGTCTAAGCTTCACATGAATTTTCAGGGACAACTTTTTCCTTTATTGCTGTACATGTACATATTAGAAGCTATTGATCTAACTTTGTCACTTTTACAAAATTGTATATTTGGCACTCAACCATGATTCAGGATTGGGAGAATTTGTTTTGAAGAAATTGTAGGCCTACATACACTGGAATTTCTATCCCCTCAGACTACCCAACCTGAACCAAGGTTGCATCTCCACCAGCCTGCCATGGTTACTTGGTACTTTAATAAGTGTCACTATCAATGCATGGCCAGAACTTAAAGAATTTTTTTTTTTTTTCTCGCCTGCATAGCAGAGCGAGACTATAGGCACCGCTTTTGTGACGACAACGGCGATGGCGTCGTCAACATTGAACTCTTAACCAAGGTTAAGTTTTTGAACTGTCATCATTACTTGCGATGTATATGGACCCAGTTTATGAAACTTAGACATAAGGGTAGTACATGTATTACTTAACATCCTGCCTGAGTTTCAGGTCACATGACCAAGGTCAGAGATCATTTAGGGTCAATGAACTTAGACCATGTTGGGGGAATCAACAATGAAATCTTAACCTGGGTTAAGTTTTAGAAATTTTGTCATATCTGTGAATGTTTTTATGGATCTAGTTCATGAAACTTGGACATAAGGGTAATTGGTATATCACTGAACACCCTGCCTGGGTTTTATGTCACATGACCAAGGTCTAAGGTCATTTGGCAATTTTGGGGTATTTGTTGAAATGCCATCATAACTTTGAAAGTTTATGGATCTAGTTTAACCTGGACATAAGAGCAATGAAGTATCACCAAACATCCTGTGCCAGTTTTAGGTCACATAACCAAGGTCAAAGGTCAGAGAGGGTCAATAAACTTTGCCTATGTTGGGGGAATTTCACCATCATAACTTTGAAAGTTTATGAATCTACATGTTGTTGAGGAAACTTGGATATAAGAACAATCAAGTATCACAGAACATCCTGTGCAAGTTCAGGTCACATGAGCAAGGTCAAATGTCATTTAGGTTCAATGAACTATGGCTATGCTGGGGATATTTGCTGAATTGCCATCATAACTTTGGAAGTTAATAGATCTAGTTCATGAAACTTAGACATACATGTACATGTAAGATTAAAGGAGAATGAAACTCTTGGAGCAAGTTAGCTTTTGTGAAAGCAGAAAAATCAAAGAATAAGATCAACAAAACTTTGAGTAAAATAGGACTAGTAATAAAAGAGTTATGAGCATTTGAATGTCGAGATCACTAATGCTATGGAGATCCTCCTATTGGCAATGCGACCAAGATCTGTGATGTCACACACGTACAACTCTCCCATTTGGACACTGAAAATATACCCCAAAACATCTCTTTTTGCTCATTCTAATCATATGACAAACGATTCATCAATGATATAATGTTGTGAAACCTCTGTACTTGTCATCTCATAAAGAGAACACCTCACCTTGTGATAGACTCTATAAAAGTGAGAATATAAGTGAAATAAGTACTAAAGTAATGAGGGAGTTGTACGTGTGTGATATCGCAGATCTTGGTCGCATTGCCGTTGGGAGGATCTACGTGGCACTAGTGATCTCAATATTCGAATGCTCATAACTTTCTTATTATTCATTCAATCTTCCTCAAACTTTCAACAATATGTTTCTTTGATTTTTCTCTTTGATATGGATTCAGCTGGTTTCAAGGGTTTCATTCTCCTTTAATCAAGTATCATTGAACATCCTGCATGAGATTCAGGTCACATGACCAAGGTCAAAGGTTATATAGGGTCAATGAACATAGAATTTTGTTATCATAGGAATTGTGTTTTTTAACTATTCAATAGTTGTTTTACACAGTCAGCACTGCTGAGTATTGAATCGCATAATGCAGACCGTGAGACTGCCAGAGACACTCCAATTGTTTAAAAAATATCTCAGAATTTCAATCCTAATTTGGTGATTTTGCTGCCAATGTTATTCATTTATTTTTGCTTCTTCGGGGTATGATTATTAACATGTACATGTATTGAAGAAAAAAAATTGACTAAATTCTGACTAAATTATAACTCAAAAATAATAATCAAAGGAAGATTTTACAAACATTTTTAGTAAAATTGTCTTGAATACAAATACCTAGTTTTACTTCTTGAAATGGAAATGAAGATCACAAAGTTTTCCTTGGTAGGCCTGCATGCCTGTGTGTACATAGATGGGTGTATGTGCATGATTTCATATTTTTCCCACCTTTTGTGATTGGATCGGCAAACTGTACATGTAGTTGTCTTTGATCGATAGAGAACGCTATTTCTCATTGATCCAGCCATTTGAAAATGCTGAAACTGCAGCTGTTTATATTACATGGTGTATTTTGTAGCATACTATGGTCTCGTAGCAGACCAGTCCAGTCTGTAAATGACTATGTTGTCAGAATCAGAATCATAATAAACAGCAAGTTAAAAAAGATCCCTTCTTTTTCATCTTTAATAATATGAAAATGTCTACCATGATGTTTACAGTGGTTTATTTCTTCGGATACTAAATTTTTGTTCACAGTGCCCTTCAGACAAAACCTTTCATGAAAAATTGAACTTGAACATGAAATATTATATTTCTATTTTCAACAAAAAATTTGGTGTATGCTCATCATAAAGGATGTGAACTAACTCTCTGAAATTACCCACTTTTGTTTAAATTGATTGAAGAATTAAGCTCTAATGAAAAAGGAAATAAGGTTCTTTTGTGTCTATAATTAGTATTGCCTGTTTTAGAAAAGCTGGCAACCTGAACTTGAATGATGATTCTAGAGGAGCTTTTTTATTATATACCATGCCCTTCACTGGAGACTGGCCAAGCGTTGATTTGTCTGGCATTATCATCATACATGTAGCTGTCTATCATTCGTGATCTAAATTAGCAACATATGAGTTCGTGAAGGATAACTCTGCACCATTTTTATGGAAATGGTGTATCCTGATTAGATGATCTCTAGCCAGCTCTGTGTGCACAGTTGGATGCTAAATTGTTTTAAGCTGCTTTCTACCATGGTATGTAGTATATGTTATTAGCATCGTTTGTATGTTTTGGGGAATCTGTCTACAGAGCTTGTTTACAATTAAGCTTAAAACCTGTATTTCCTGCATGAGATCATATCTATATTTTAGAATGTTAACTATGGATGCAGCACTCACTGAATTGGCTCCACCTATGTACCAGTCCTTTGTTTGAGCAATGCAGTTGAGCGAGACCAGTTACTTTTGTTGACATTCTAGACTGAGAGAGAGGGGGAGAGAGAAAGAGAGGGAGAGAATTGATCAATACAGTCTGAGCTGAGTTTACATTCAGCAAATTCATCATTGTATATATATTTCATCGTCATACTGTCTGGATCCATGGCCAGCATGCTGGTATGTATTATTAGTCTGTTCTATTGTGACCTTTGTTGATAGATAGTGTACTCTCTATTGATTTTATTTTGTTTACACAAGTGAGGCATTGTTTCCACCAGTAGGAATATATACTCCAGTCAGGATTATAATGAGAATGTTCATTACACTACTTTGTTTACGTTAATTTGCTTAGAGAAATAAATTGTAGCAGGTATAGGTCTACTTTTCTGAAATGTGATTTTGCATTTGAGTACTGGTAAATAAAAAATAATAGAGACTACATGCATTTTTAACATATTTTACAGTGTACACACAATCATATTTCATTAATGCCATCTATTTTTTTCACTTGAGGCTGATATACATCATACAAAATTTGTATGAATAAAACATTTGTTGTACTCATAAAGTTCTGTGTACTCACAAAATGGTGCATCTGTTGTGAAGAAAAAAATTCTCCATTTTACAGCAAGTGACTGGATTTAGCACCCATTGTTGGAAACCACAAGTTCCTTCTCTTATAGGTAGCTTAAAACTGTTGGGTTTTTTAGGATCAGGTGTGAAATCATTTGTGTATTGATATGCTGAAGGTACAATAAAAATCATTTTTAATTTTTTTAGAAAATGAAATTTCATTGTTTTTTTTAATATCATACGATATGTACATGTATGTATGTACTTGTAGGAAGGCTGTTCTCATGTTCTGTCACAAATCAAATAATTCAAATAAATGGATTTTCCTCAAACCTTTGCCAGTATTTTTATTATTTTATCTGCTACTTTTACAATAAACATTTTGTCAGTGTTAACTTCCCTTATAGAGTTCACTGTACTCCTCCAACCTGGTGTTTATGGAAGCACCCCATCCCCATGTATCCTCTCCCTGTATAATTCTAAAAAGTCTGTACCCTTTAGGCAGTAAACCCCCCTTTTCATCTATTTTCTTATAAAACTAGTTGGGTAGTGGAAATCAGTTTTGTAATGGGGATGCTTGAAGCAGTCTTAGAAGCGACTTGGAAAACAACCTCATGATGTGGTTTGAAGACAGAGCCATTCTTTGGGAAGCGATTCTCGCACATTTTGGGCGCGCATCTCGGTACCCACTGTGCATAAAATGCATACACTGTGGTTTCAAATGTTAGGTGAAACATGTGACCCCACTGAGAGTTTTCCCATAGCAACAAGACCACTTTACATGGAGTGATTCTGAAAACCAGTTCAGGAGAAGGTGATGAGAACGCTAGCAAAGCGATCTCCTATGAAGTTGGTCTCCTAAACTGGTAGGGAAACCATTTAAAAGTAGACGAGAATGGAGTTTATGATCTGAAAAGCTTTTTGTCCAACTACATATTTTTTCAGTCGGATAGGCTAGATCTGGGAGTTTGTCCTGCTCTGCTCCATTACCCTTTTCTCACAATTTTTTTAAACCGTGTCCGGACACCCGACCCCTATCCTATAGGGGATTACAGAATTTTATGTGAAAATATTTCCTCAGCCTAGTTTGAAGGCACAGACCCTGATTGAAACTTTGATCAACAAGTGGGTCTTCACACAAGACTAGAATGGCATTCAGTACACAAGTCATTGTAGGCTGCATATTCAGATCACTTAATAACTCAAGCAAATGGTTTGCACAGCAGAATATCCTTAGCTGGTGTTAGGCAGAAAATTTGGTTCATCTTATTAGAATAAAATTTAGTATGGGATAAAGGATAGACCCAGGTTATGAAAGTCCAGGGTTAAAAAACTGTCATGTGAAAATGCTTTTTTAGCATACAGTTTCAAAGCAAACTGTGTTTGTGCGCAATGTGGGTATTTGGCTCAGTGGTAGAGGGGCTGCTTGATGAATGGATCTACGGGCTCAAATCCCAGTTAAGTCATTCTGAGAAGTAGTAAAAATGGAACATTCTGTCTTTGAGCTTGGCACTCTTCCTTTTCAAAGGGGTATGTTATCTAGGGCCTGCTGGTAAAGCAGCTTTATTACTGAAGTGCTAGCTACTCTGTGAAATAAAACAGTTTTAATATTACATGTATAATTAGTCTAAACCAGACAATGGAAAACTGATTCTTGTGTCAAGTATTTATAGCAGGTTTATAACCAAAACCTCTCTCATTTGACTTAAAAAAAAAGACTTGTTTTTCCTCATCTTTTGTGTTGTTTGAAAATAAGTGGAATTATATTCTATATTTCTTATATTTTATTGTTTTATGTTGCGAGGCATATATAGTCACCCACTCGAACTACTCAGTGACAGTGTGGAGAAATCACACGTTCACTAGCATTCGCAATAGACCAGTTCGTTGTTATTTCATGGACAATTTTGGTCAAATGACCTTTCATTTTTTCATTATGATAGGCAGATTTCAAAGCAATATATTACGTAAGCTTGCCTTACATAGCAGGATGAAGAAATTGAATAGACCAGGTGACTAGAATAGCACACCAATGAACACTTTATGAAGGCATTTGTTGGATTCCTACTTTGAATGCATATCATAGCATGTTGCACAATGTACTTGGGAAACTGTGAAATACCAGTCGTTAGTGGACGCATTGTTTTTTGTGGATGTAAACGAAAACCACAATTCAAAAGAATATATGAATAATCAAGACATCAAAGTTGGTGCTTATCTCATTAGATTTTAAACCACCGTGTCACTTTAGTACAAATGACCTTCCTCTGATCATGCGTAGAATCTTTTGATCATGCGCAGAAAGGAACTACGAACTGGCTTATAGGATTTGCACGCAAATGGAGCTTGATGTGGGAGAGCCAATCACGTCTCTGGTACTCATACACATCAAATTTGAGTCAATTCAGAGACCGATGCGACTCTGCGAGGCATTTTAGTGCTTTTTAATTGGTGATTTCCATCTTGTGTATTATTTTGGTTATTTTCAAATGGCCTAATGATAATCCCCACATTATTACCTTTCCATTGATATATAATAAGGCCATATGTTCAAAATCAATATATTTCTCCTTTAAAGTTGGTGTGGGTGAAATGAACATGCAACGTTTGTTGCATAGAGTTTTATTTATCTACAGACAAAACTTTGATTCATACATGTGTGATGGAGGGAAGGAATATTTTATGGTATACTCTTATTGAAAAAACAACATGCTACATGTATGTACATGTACATGTACCCCAATTGTGGATTTATGAGTTAGACAGATACATAATGTACTTTATACTCCACATGGTAATATTACAGGTACCTTTCTGGTTCTGGAGTAGTACTTGAGTTTTCTATTCATCAATCTGTTTCACAGATGTTTAGTTGAAGCTTGTCCACATAATTTATAGAAAGTATTAATACAGTCTCCCTGTAGCTACATGAATGTATGAAAGTTGTATTGAAATTTATACTTGTCTGGAATCTCGGATCTTTCCTCACATGTTGATGATCTCACAAAATTTCAGTCTTCAATAGTTGATATATATATAAATTATATTCATTAGAAATGTGATTTTTGTCTCGCCTGCATAGCAGAGCAAGACTATAGACGCCGCTTTTCTGACAGCGGCGGCGGCGTCGTCAACATTGAAATCTTAACCAAGGTTAAGTTTTTTAAATGTCCTCATATCTTAGAAAGTATATGGACCTAGTTCATGAAACTTGGATCTAATTAATCAAGTATTACTGAACATCCTGTCTGAGTTTCAGGTCACATGACCAAGGTCAAAGGTTATTTAGGGTCAATGAACGTAGACCATGTTGGGGGAATCAATATCGAAATCTTAACCAAGATTTTTTGTTGTTGTATTTTTGTTAGTGAAAGAATCAAACATTTACATAGAGAAGAAAAACATCCAAGATTAAGTTTTTGAAATGTCGTCATAGACCTAGTTCATGAAACTTGTACATACATGTATAAAGGGTGATAGTGTATCACTGAAGATCAGTCAGTCGGCAGGTCCCAAGAAAGTGGCTTCTTTCATCCAAGTGATATTCATGACTTGAGAAGTTTTGCATAGTTAATGAGCTTGATGCGGACCAAAACACCTCTTTTCATTCGGTCATTGCTACTCTATTATTGCGCATCGAATTTCATGATTTTGGTATCATTGTAAAGAAGAAGAATCATTCTTTTATGTTATGTGTTTGTATTTATTCACAGATTTTGTAATATAGGTTAAAATTTTGATCTAAAATATGCTACAAAATAATTATTTTCACCTGACAAAAGCTGCTATTTTTTACACTTTATTTTTGTTTGAGCCCAAATGATTTTTCGATCATGATAAAGCTGAATATATATGCTTTAAAATGATATAGATTTCAAAATAAGAATTGGTTTAATCGGGTCAAGATCACACTTTTCATTGGCCAAGTACATAAAGCAGCTTGAAAACAAGAATACTGCACTCTGATTGGTCAAAGAGACCACACACTGGCAAATTCCAACAGTTCCTGTGCCTGGGTTAATGGGAAGGTCACACTTCCCATGTGATAATCTCCTCAAATTACCCGCGCCTGTTGTTCTGTGAATCTTATCCAGCCAATCAGAACTCTGGATTTCTTGCAAGTACAAAATTTCAGAAATCTCGTCTTGTACCTTGGTGGGAAAAGTGTGATCTTGACCCGATTAAAAGGTGCCGCATATCAAGAGTGGCATTGTGAGAAAGTACAGAAGTTCAGCTTTATGGTGATATACAGTGCGTCCCAGAAAAAACGAAACCGAGATTTATTGATGATTTATCACAAATACAATAGACAAGTGACCTACCATTGTAGAGCTTAGAATCTCCTCTATCATGTGAAATTACTTAGATTATTTCTCATTTACGCATGAGTGAGCAAAAACAATTTGAAGAGGGGATGCCAAAAAGTCACTTGCAGGCTGTATCTGGGTTTCAAAAGGAAAACCACATTAAAAAAAAAATTCTTTCTTTGTTCTTATTCTTTGATTTTTCTGTTTCGACACAAGCCTACTTATTCCAAAGGTTTCATTCCCCTTTAATAATCACCTACTTTTAACCCTGCAATGTAGCCTTCAAATGCCTTTGTCCATTAAAATTTGTTTCTGTTCGCTGAAATCCATGTGGGACAGTTTGTGGAAACCATAATAAATTGTACAATTGCGCTCAACAATAAATCTATGGCAAACCATGTAAAAAAGTTGCACTTACGAATAGGAATATGAATTCACTTTAAAAATTACTGATACTAGTATATAAAGAATGGCCAATGAATTTACAATTACAAAATTGCTCATATGTATTAATCTTGTATAATAAAGTTGGTCTCACTCCCTTGCTTCACTGAACATGGCTAAATTTCCCTACCAGAGAATACCTGGCAGTCTCGAACTTCAAGGCAGTCTGAACTGAGTGAACTCTGAATACGCCTTTTATAGGCTGCCTACCATACATGTACATGTAGGTTGTTGCTGAAAGCACAGCAAGTATACTTTTTGGTTGTGTGTTTGTCCCTCTTTTTTTTTTAAGTGTTAAAGAAATGTTTGTAAAACGTTATCCAAGTGTACATGTATATATATATAGAGGTGTGACAATGATAATTCATTTTGGGGACTTCATGGTTAAAATATCAGTATGTTTTATTACAATAATAAAAGAACCTTTTGAGGAATCAACTTCAAATTGGCTCATTAGGTCAAAGGTCACAGCCTGGTGAAAATTTTGAAAATGTTAATATTGCAATCAGTGAAGAACCCTTTTAATAGTGTGCAGTATACCCCGGTATGTGTCTGGGAATAGCAGAGGAAGTAGATTTTTGATTGCCCAGTTATAATAAGAAGTTATCTACGGTAATTATAAAAAAACGGTAATATAGGTTTAAGAGAAATGTGTTTAGTAGTTTCTGCACAATAGCAGTGTGTGATTGATGGGTGGGGTTTGGAAAAATTATTATTGATCTCTGATTGTGGCAGCTCTCTCTCTCCCAAGTTTAGATAGCATTTCTTGTCAAATATTTGATTATTGTACAGTTTATTTGAAAAGAAATATGTACATGTAGGCATACAACATGTATATTATTTTGATTAAACAATTGGGACTCTGTAATGTACACACAAGGAGTCTTTGATTATTGTAATGTACACTTCACTGTTGGTCTACTATAGAATTTGTGATACGAATTGGGTGGTAATTAGTTGGGGTTTGTATTTGTTCAAATTTGATTGTACTTGTCAATTCTAAATTCAAATTAGCTTTATCAATGCCATGCTGTATGTATCTCTATGACTAAACAAGTATTTTTAATCATCTGCAATATTAATTTAAAAACAAATATTTTTACCCATAGAGATGTATTTGATATTGGATAGGGCTCAAGTCCTTACTAAGTAATGCTCTTCTTTAACATTAAAAACATTTGTTTACATTTGGTTTGAAGGTGTGAATGGAATTTGGAACCTGGTACTTTTACAACATGATAGATATGAGCACTATGTCAAGTGGCCATTATTATTGTTATCATTTGAAATAACTGTTTTGAAATTTGAAGAATATATCTTTTGTTAGGTTTCCAGTCAACAAGTGTGTAAAATCTTACATACACATAGTCTGTACATGTATGTACATGTTGGTTTCTATCGTCACCTTCATGTGTTTGTCATTTTCATTGTGTCCTTCCCACTCACACTATTTTTTTCTGCAGTATAGGCCTATGTACATGTAGCTCTTTATTATTATAACCCATTTTAGACATACATGTACATGTTGGAAAGGCATTTAAGTGCTACTTTTATCATAGCACTATTTTCTAATTTTAGGCAAATTTTTTATAATGCACAGAATTTCATCATTTCTTTCCGGATCAAAATGAAATTGTTAAAGATGCATGTTAAAGCAGTACATTCAGTATGTGACACTGATCTGATAGTGAGTCTATGTGGTGATAAAGAGTAATATGCCTGAACAAATTACCACTTTTTGATCATTTTCTGTGAACTACCTTTTTCACTCTGCAGCCCAGATACAATGTTGGCCATCCTTGGAATGGTAACACAAACAATGTTCCTTGTCATTTCTTGAACTACTGGGTAGTATGCAACTTACAACACCTCGGCTATGGTCATCTGATACCTCTGCATTTGCCATCGAATTAACTTACCCTCTCTCACAGTAGCCTGCTGAAATTGCTGCATTCAAGCCAGCCTAACTTCTCATTTCCCCAAGAAGTTAGACCGCCCTAGGACCACTTGTACCTTTTAAGCTAGCGGTTGGACCTCCCTCGACCCATTCCTAAAACAGGTTAATAACGGTTGCCACTGTCACTCAAAAGCTTGCAATGGCCCAATTTTTGGTTTATCACAATCATGAGTTTAGGCAGCCTTGATCTTGAAGTGTAAGGTTGAATTTTCAGAAGAGAAATAATGTGTATCAAGTCAAAATAGAAATTTATTATTCCAGTATACATGGAGAGAGAGAGAGAAAGACTGGGAGAGAGATAAAGACTCTTTGAACTGTATCATGAACTTGACTATGGATTGAGAAGTTATTTTGATAATTTAATTTTCTATTCATTCACTTTCAGTCTGAACAGCGAGTTCCTCACCTGGGTCACAGGATGATGCCTGTAGCTGGTGTACCCGGAGCCCAAGGAGGGGGTAATCCTGGACAAGGTGGAGCCCTGGCTCCAGGACAACCAGGGGCAGGAGGTGCAGTTGGAGGGGGTGCAGCAGGAGCAAACCAAGGTGGAGGCAATGAGATCAGTCCACTTCAGGCCTTTTACTTTGCCGTGATTAGCCAACCGCAGCCACCCATCATGATATCTGCTGTTCCAGAGGACCTAGACAAAGATTCGGTTCCACAGGGACGAGTCGATTGCTATGGTAATGAAAGGAAGGCTCTAGCGGACATGACACGGTTCTATAATAACCCTCAGCTGAGTGATATTAAACTGAAAGTTGGCTTTGAAGAGTTCAATGCTCACAAGTTGGTGTTGGTCAGATGCAGTGAGGTCTTTGAGAGAATGTTTAGCGCAGATTGGTCTGGGAAAAACAAGAAAGTGAGTATTTTTTCAACAAAATCGTACATACTGGTATCAATTGTAGGTACAATCATATCTTCTTGTTTGTCTGGCCACCTCAGGAGTAACCCTATCATTAACTTAAATGGCAGGATAAAGAAAGTTGCATAGTGGGACACCATTGAACTGGAGATTTATAGGATAGAGGGGCTTATTGTTGTAGATTGTCCATTTTTTTTTTTTTTTTTAAGGATTCTAGATTATTGATTATGTAATTTCATTTGTAAGATATGAAATTACATGCAAAAACAAATTAAAATTTGAGGTGGAAATTGATAATGTTTCTAGCTTTTTTCTGCGTATGTTCAGTATAGACGTACTATTATGCGGGATACATAGCAAGTTTTGTCCTGAATAAATGAAGGCCAGAAACAGGGTTGAACCATGGATCTACATGTATTAGAGATGGACATTCAACGCTATCATTTCTTTGATCGAACGAGATCTGCCACCTAGTGATCATGTGCATCTTAATGAGAACATACAGGTGTTTTGACAAAATTTTGCGACTACCAAGGCGTATCTGATTATTTCCAAAGGCACAGCTTCGCTGGTTTGGGTTTTGTTGGCTGATGCCCTGTCTTAGAAAATGTTTTTTTATCAACATGCTTTAGATTTGAAGCAGCAAAATTAAGAAGCAGACGATTTTGTGACATAAAATATGTTATTATTTGATCCGCACACTTCCGCATGCACATACATGTAAGGACCTCAATAACATTAAGAAATA
Source organism: Lytechinus pictus (assembly GCF_037042905.1). Lineage (NCBI taxonomy): Eukaryota > Metazoa > Echinodermata > Echinoidea > Temnopleuroida > Toxopneustidae > Lytechinus > Lytechinus pictus. The sequence continues at coordinate 20,840,673 of NC_087251.1, forward strand.
AACGCTCTCTACACGATATGAGCCATGTATCTCTGGAATATTAAGAGGAAATTTTGAAAAATGGGATTATAAATAATAGACAATCAATCACAATATTGCCTCTATCTTAAAGGACAAGTCCAACTCAACAAAAAGTTTATTTGAATAAAAAGAGAAAAACCCAACAAGTATAACACTGAAAATTTCATCAAATCGGATGTCAAATAAAAAAGTTATGACATTTTAAAGTTTCGCTTAATTTCACATATTGAATAACAGTTAAATGCACATCCTGGTCGGTATGCAAATGAGGAGACTGATGACGTCATCCACTCACTATTTCTTTTGTATTTTATTATATGAAATATGAAATATTCTAATTTTTTCCTCATTGTCAATTAAAACAATGATAATTCCTCCCTGAACATATGGAATTTGCATTGTTTAATACTATATGGTTCAGTCAAGTTGGTCCATATTGTCAAATTTGTAAAAAAAATTAAATATTGTATAATTCAAACAATAAAAAACAAAAGAAATAGTGAGTGAGGGACATCATCGACTGTCTCATTTGCATGTCACTGAGTTGTGCATATCACTGTTTTTTTGAAAAACTTTAAAGTGTCATAACTTTCTTATTTTACATCCGATTTTGATGAAATTTTCAGCATTATGCTAGTTTGATTTTTCTCTGTTTATTCAAACCAACATTTTTCTGGGGTGGACTTGATCTTTAAAATATGCATACATTTTCCCAAATAAAACACATGGAACTAAGATTGCCAAAGGTAAACCAGAACTGCACATCAATTTTCCAGGATTTAAGTGATTTATCATCTTCTGCACATACAGTTTGTGCAATATCAATGTCTAATCACAAATTTCTTTCAACTCATGGCCTAATTGACAGCGGAACGCAGTAGGATGAAAGTAGACAAATATGAAGAGAATATTATGCCAACCACAATGACAGTCACATGTTTGTGAATTCATTAACTACATGTATTCGATGAGTGTCTATTTCTAATAGGTCCATGGTTGAACTGTGTGATATTTGGAAATATGTTGCATGTACTGTATTTGCATGTCTTAATAATGCAATGATGTTCACCTGTTATAGTTTATCCTTGATAGAAAATAATGTTTTCACAAGTATCCTAAATCATTTAATCTAATAATTTTGAATTTTCTTCCCTATCACTTTTTAATCCATTTCTCTTATTTGTCCTGAAAGAAATGTATGAATATGTCCCGAGTACGGTACTGGTATTTTCACTTTTTAGTTTCAGTTTCATTATGCCTGACATTTTTTATAACTGAGTTTTTTTTTTTAAACATTGATCAATCATATATATATATCTGGTACCAATCTTTGAAAGTCACCTTCCAAATGACAATGTTGTAATCCAGAATAGAACTTAGAAGAGTATTTTGTCCTTTGATATCACTACATTTACATGTACATACCCATACTAAAATAGGGGGCTATTTTTCCACTTCTGTGTATATCAAATTATTGCTAGTATTGAATCCAGTGGTAATTTATAGCCCGTGTTGTTTTGTAACTCACCTAATAGGCTATTGCCTACAGCCTCCTAAGTACGGGATAGTCAAAGCCGACTAATACTACATAATTTGAACAAGGAGAAAGATCTTGATATGGCCTGAGGGTTGAGAAGTATCAAATCAGTGCTTTTACTTTGAGGAATCATTATTAAACATCTTTACAATTGTCGCATGATTTGCACATTCATTGTCCTGTGATGTCAGCACGTACGAGATTGATTGGATTGATAATGTCTGTACAAAGTTGACTACTACATTGTACAACTGTTGAATATTATTCATGAGATTCAGAGGGACATGGGGAAAGACATCGCTCTTACACTGGAGTACACCTTCGCATCTGTTTTTTCAGAGTGCAGTTTGAATGTGACGCACACATGATGGACATATGTAGTATTCTGTACATTTGTGTTTGTGAGGAGTATTATTTGATTCTTTGGGAGACATAATGGATTGCATCATGTCTACATTGTACAGTGAGATGGATGTGCATCAGTTATTTTTATTCCTTTTCACTGTGGCGTGTCAATGTATGATACATGTACCTACAGATGAAAAGAGTAAGTCAGATCTTATAGTTTTTATTCAGATATATTCTGACAAAAATACATGTACAGTGTACATGTATTTCTTGTTCCTGGTTTGTTTTCTGGATTTCAGCTTTTAGTACTTTATAATATGGGGCCAAAAGATGAAGTTCCACTCGTTTCTCAAAAAGGTTTATTTCCCTATTTTTGAAAACTAGTGTAACCAAGTTGTGTACATTAGATAATGTTGGCGATATAGTGGACTAATGTTCTGTAAACCTTGTGAATGTACTTGTACATAGGCCTGTGTGTGTTTTTTTTTTTTGGGGGGGTATCATTGTACATGTAAGCCTACATGTATGATACTACTATAGGACCATATGATAAAAATATTTGTGAAAATGATGATGGTTACTGAAAAATCCACCTTGAACAAGACCATCGCAAGCGTTCAAACTTACATGTACCCCATATCGGGGTAAGTTAGAACATGGTATGGGGAATAAAGTTGGAACACTGCATGGTCAATTAAGAATTATACTAAAACTACTTACAACCGTAATATTACATGGTTTTAGCCTATGGATTTGCTTTATTTTTTTCAAGTTCAAAATATTAAAAGTGGATTTGTTGAACTTTATGTTTCCTATTTAATATACAGCCACTAATGCAAGCCAACTGTGTGTAGTAGAATTCCGCTTATTTGTGTGCGTTTGACTTTACATGCAATTACTAAGTGTATCAGCAATTTCATGTACTTCTGCATCAAATTTACATGACAAAAAGTAATTGTTTATATTTGCCCTAAATTTTGAGGGTTTTTTTGTATGTTTTTGGCTTTAACTCTATTTATTAAGCTAGTAGAATGCTAATTTTTGGTGAGAGTATCAATTTTTAACTTTATAACAAATATCCACAAAAAATTGCAAAAAATATAATTTCTTATGTATTTTTTTTGTTGTTGTATTTCTTTGTTTTTTCGAACCTTTGTTTTTTATTGTTTTTCTGATGAACTTTGTCGGGGACACTTTTGCGATCATAAATAGCATAAAATAAATCCATTTCAATCAACAAAAGTAAAAATAATCATACATTTCTGATTTTTGGTTGAAAAACACAATAACATGGAATCACGTATTTGAGAAATTTTGGGTCCGGCACGCACATACAAAATGTTACGTAATTTCAAAACCGCGCACCTAGGCATTGCAAATTTGGTCTCAAAAGATGCGCAAGACTTGAAAGTAAAAAGTCAGCAAGCGGTGGGGTAAAAAAAATTCTCGCGACGTGACAAAATTTGTCGAGGGGGGGGCTCAAATTGACCCCTTCCCCAGTTTGATAACGGTTAATATTGCATTAGGGGCCTACAATAGGCCTTAAATGCACACTCAGACCTAACTGAGAAACAAAACAAGCATGGTATACAATACATGTTCAGAAGAGTGTGAAATACTGTATACATTTTTTTCTCATATCCAGTGTTTTTATTCATAATTATGTTTGGGGTAAGTTGAAACATGTTCCAACTAGCCCCGTCAATTTTGTTCCAACTTACCCCAGAGGCCCATTTTGTCATTTATAAGCTTATAGCACAAAAAAGGGACTTCACCATGGCATATTTTGTAGCTTGGTACAAGTGTACACTATATCCCCAAACAGGCCAACTTGATCTATAAACTTATCTGAGATAATACAAAATTTCTGAAAGAGAAAAATATTACTCAGAAGGTGAAAAAACAAAAATTCCTTTCTAACTTCACCAGGTTTGTTGCACATGTGTTGTCTGTAATATGGTGGATGGCTGTTGATAATAGCAATAAATTGAGGGCAGTAAATATAAATTTATTTAAAGGCGTTAAAGAAAATTACAATGTTTCAACTTACCCCGCGTTCCAACTAACCCCGATCTCCTCTACATGTACATGTATCTGTCATCACATCATTTTGAAAGAGGTCGTATGCCCCATCCTTGGACATATTGACATGTTTTTCATGTCCATGGTTTTTTATGTACGGTATTGTTGTCTTTAGTAAGAGGTAGCAATTGATTTCATGCTATTTAAGTATTCATGACTGAAATAGTATTGCAGACTATAAAAAAAAGTTTAAAAACAGAAACAGAATGTATATATGACAGTGGAATGGCCATCTAGATCAGCTGATCTCTCCCAGCTCTGTTTTTCACACTTGGGGATGGGGGGAGGTGGGCTCCCATTTGACCAGGGCCCAGCTTTAGTTGTCACGGATCACATCCAAAGGGCTCCTGTCTGTTTACCAAAATGCTCAAGAAAAATGAACTACATGTATTTAATTTTCAAGGTCACATGATCTGGTGGCCCAATAAACTTAAAATTGATAAGAAATGTAAAATTTTCCCTAACATATCAACTCTGGCATTGAATTTATTAGCTTCATTGGATGACTTGTCTACGGAAACATATTATATTGAATTGATCAACACGAAAATCACAAAAACTAGATACTGAACATTAAAGTTATTGCTGAAATGCACTCAGAGTCTCAGACGTGCCCATATTTGGCCCATGTGTGGCCACGCCCATCCAGATCCGATTTTTGGCCCGCACCTCATTTTTGGCTGATTTCAATAAAAATGAAGTCAAAATGCTCAGGAGATGCACTGCATCAAATAGAAAGGCAGTGCCCTGTTTACATGTATATAGGAATTTGAAAAATCACTTTTTTTAACCCCAGTATAGCCCACCTCTACTCCAATGGTGTTTTTTTTTTTTTTTTTACTTCAAATTATTTTTTAGTGGGAGGGTTTAATAAAATTCAATGAAAATGATTCAGACTACATGTATGATGTATAGAATTTTCAATCTAAAAATCGGTGGCATTTGAGCAAGAATGGTTCAGAAATGCTATAAACATAGCTTGAATTATTAATCAAAGGTCTTTGAAGGCGTTACCATGGATGCCCAGAATTTAATTGTCTCAATGCATTGATCATTTAATATCCTTGGAATTTGTTTTGCTCTTTTTATCCCCCCCCCCATTTGCACTATACCATAATATAGAAATGTGCCGTACATGTAGATGAAAGATGGGCTTTTCTAAACTGGATTGAAGTGAGGATTTGCTTAGAAACACATGACACTAGTCACAAAACTAAACCACAGATACCATCGATTAAAACCCCTTCTTTACCTTCACACCTCTACCCCTGTGCTTGGAACAATCCCGGGGGGGGGGGGGGGGGCACTTGAATTGACGTGTGGATACCATGCGCGACCAAAAAAACACGTAAAAAGGATGTCTATTTCAAGATTGGGCACATTACGTACGTAACGTAATAAGGGTGTCAAAAACACTAAAATAATGAAAAAAGGGTATCTATTTTCGCTAGGAAAGCTATGTGATTAGGGTCAAATTTGCGAGGGTGTGAAAAATTAAGACTAAAATGTTTTATAAAGGATGTACTTTTTGCCCCAAGAGTCAATACTACGTGTTTAGAGTACGATTTTGTGGGAGGTGGGGCTGTACTAAACCCAATCAGGTAAAGGTAAAACCGACGACAGTGATATAACAATGAAAATATCGCTGTACTTGTTTAGGGGGTCAATTCAGGGAATACATGTACTTGCCAAGAGTATCATTTTGTTTCCAATACTTGTTAAGGGTAGGGTTTCACACACCAATACTTGTTAAGGGGTGCATTTTCAGAATATGGAAAATACATGTTTAGGGTGCTTTTCGAGACCCCATGGTCGCGCATGGTATCCACTCGTCAATGGAAGTGGCCCCCCCCCCCCCCAATCATAGTTGGCATGATGTACTACCCAGATTGTAGTGGATCATGATCTTCATCAGTGTTTACTTTGACACCTCTTCTATTGTGTTTGTCACACCCATTTTTCTCGCCTTCATGGATTCTGTTTGTACAGAAATGTACACCTCAAAATCAACCACAATGAACAAAATACTGTAAATTTAGTGTTAAAATTATATAGAGCTTTATTGTGTAGTCTGAAAACAAACTTTGAATGAATTTCAATATTTAGTTCTATATTTACATGTACATGTACTCGTGTAAAAACATGTACCGTACCTGTCCTTGTGGAATATCATTTGCAAATATTCAAGAGAAATTTGTTTTATAAAAAAATCGAATTACACTTGATGCTCTCTTTGAATGAATGTCATGTTTCTTTCTATTTTCAGCTTTAGGGATGGGAAGCGTGCATGAAGGATCTCTTTTTTAATTAAACTCTTGTGAAGATCAGACATTTTCCATGTCATCATTGTCATGCGGCCCATCATGGTTTAAGTAACGGTAATCTTATTTAAAAGATATTATGTATGGATGGCTGGCTAAGAATCTGTAATAACATATTTCTTGATTCTTTCCACATATCCCCCCCCCCCCCAGGAAATTGAGCTGGTAGAAGAACCAGAATGCACAGAGGTATTTCCAGCATTCCTGAAGTTCCTGTATTCTTGCCACATTGTCCTGACCATAGAGAATACACTTCCAATCCTGATGTTGGCTGATAAATACAATGTCTGTGATCTACGCAGGGTCTGCATTGAGTTTGCTACCAACAACATCATGCCGAAGTTGCCTCTGAAAGATGTCTTCCATGTGTGGTACCAGTATGCTACAAAGTGCTATCATCAAGTACTGATTACAGCTTCTGTCAAGGCACTCTCTCCTAAAGCTGATGACATAATGTCATTGCCAGACTGGAGCGGGGAATGGCTTGCTCTCGATAGAGATCAGCTCGTTCAGTTCTTG